>NC_056733.1:1548928274-1548993274 GCF_019279795.1 Protopterus annectens
TGATGCACAGGGTGACTGTACTATGGTGTACTAATGTAATGCTGTATAACATGTTGTCAGCAGTAATGTTTAGTGCTTACATGTCAGGAAGTGTAGCTGTCCAGCCATGATGCATTATAGCTGTTATTAACACTGAGTGATTGTGGTCTCCATAATGTATTCTGTTTGTGTTGTAGGCGTCCATGTGTCAGCAGGATGATGGTCTGCTGTTGTATCCTACAAGAGGTATGCCACTGTGGTGACACCTTGGCTGTGCCATATCCTGGGTGCAAGTGAACACATGTCACAGGTCTATATAACAGTTACTGCATGTGCCACATGGCTGATAGGTCTGTGGGTGTATACAGGTGAGTGCATGGTGGCTGATGTCAGCGGCCATTCTACAGTGGACAATGGTAGTATACTGGGTGGTACACACCATATGTTTGTGTATAACACACACAGAGGCTTTGGTGTTGAAGCAATACACAGAGAATACTGTACACATGGATGTATGTACCTGTGCAAGTACCCATTTTAATCTATGTAATTCCACCAAGACAGAATAGGCACAACAACACATTGGGAAATAAGCAGTCTGCTAGTTTAATGTCGTTGATGATGGTACTGACCGGGTATATGTCCCCTTCCCCAATGTAGTGCAATTCTCAACTCAGTAAACTTAGGTGTGCTGGTGTGGGTAGCATAGCCCTACCCTTTGGAGGGTGAGAGGTGCTGTAGAACTGCAGATAGTGTGATAGACAACTACTTAACATGTTAACATGAACTGTACAGTATTACAGCCAGCTAAGCGGGGGGATACACTCAACAGTAACTGCAGTGATGGTGGCTGTGTCCACAAGAGCCACACCCAGTTATATATACCAACCCCAGTATCACTGTACACCCATACAGTGGGGAAGATGTCATTTACACATCTACCACTAGTTGTGATGGAATGTATTTCCACAGGATGATACCTGTGAAATGTTAGCAGTTCTTGGAAAGATGACCTCCTGGGACATGTATATTCTGAAGTAGATTCCTTCACACACACACACACACACACACACACACACACACACACACACACACACACACACACACACACACACTCTCTCTTTTTTGGCAACACTGAGACTAGAACACCTACCTAGGTATGTAGTGCTACTGATTTGTGTGGCCTTAACTGCACACACCACACAGCTTTTAGGATGAGGTGTGTTCCGGGTTACATGTTACGTGAAGAACATCCCCAGGCCTGTACAGTATGGTAATGGGGGATGTACTGGTTGTTTATAATCAATACATAGTGTGACATACTGTCATATACACACTGACAAACACATAACAGTCATATACACATCTGAGAGACATGGGCTTATCAGTGCTAACTACATTGTCAGTGTGTCCATTCTGTTACAGATAAGTTGCACACATGCATACAGTGGAACATGGGACATGTACTGTGGGTACCATGGTGTAAAGACAGTATACCCAGCACCCACACCCCACAGTTGATATTGTTTGCACTGAAACCCATGATAATACTCTGACATACCCACCATCACACATTGACCATGACTGCAATACAACCCCTTGTCTATCCCAAGAGTGCTACTACAGGGATATGCATCTAATGCACATGCCACAGGGATAGTAGGGTGATGCATTGTCATGGCTCTCCTATGGTCAGCAACATCACTATCCTTAATACTGTGTGGCAAGGCATATTGTATTAGGAGAATGTGGCCTCAGAGTGCTGTATCCTACATATATGCACAAATTCACACATGCTTACACTTGCTAGAACTCAGTGGGTATCCCATGCCTATCAACCCATTTGTACAACAGTGTTGTGCTGGTACTGAAAGCCTCAGGTAGACCTTAGGAGAAGAGTGTAATTGGGTGCATCAGTAGCCATATCTAACTATGGCAATGGGGGGGGGGTGGTGGGTGTGAAGGGCCTCAGGGTATTATCAACTACAGGTCTACAAACACACAGACACTGTTATTCTCAGTAATGCACACATGCACATTTGTCAGTACTGGGGTCCATCAGTGCAGGTGTTCATAGGTGTGTACCAGGCTATTGTCCATTGAGAGATGGGAAGTGTAGGGGATGTGTGTACAGTGGTATCATGCCACCTGCCATGTGCCAGCAGGCCATCTATCCACAGATACCACAGGGGTGATCCTCAGGGGGAGAGTTACATTCAACATCCAATCATCTGGTTGCCTCTTGCACAGGGCCAGTGAGGTGTTCCAGTTGACATGTATGCAACTTGTATTACATAACATGGTCAGTGTCTGTCTTGGAGACCTGTACCCAATAATGTTCTGTTGGCTGTGGTAGTGTAGTTGCAGTATCCATGGCATGTGGTGCATACATGGAGTGGATCCTAGCTGTAGCATTCATAATACAGCTGGGCAGACATGTCAATGTCACCCTAGCATAGATTGCCTGTATGCAGTCAAGATAGAGTCCCGACATCTGCACATCTGTAAAGAGTATAGACAGGCATCAGCTAGCCAACTGGTTATGCAGTAGGATGACTGTGTTAACAGATGTCTGACACTGATAGGTATGCCATTACTACATGACAGCAGCCCTCAATGACATGTCCTATGCACACAGTTGTCTACAATTAATGTCCACATGTCAGATCAATATGCAGTAGCAAATACTTAATGACACACAGCTCACACACCAAGAACACAATAGTCAGGACTCAGAGTCCATCTTTGCATGCAGGGGTGTTTGGTTCCAGGACTACACTCTGCAATCTACTCTTACTTGGGAATGCACTGTCAACAGTAGTAACGTAATGATACATTACATGCCAGTGTGACTGCATATTACCTGGGATACTACCCATGTATGCAACACATTCAAATGGAAAAGAGTGTTGTACAAGCCATATATACCTAAGTGTCCCAGACAGTAGACTCACACCCCTTGCTACTGTAATGACAGCACATAGATGCATGTTATGTACAAGGAATTAAATACACGTATTAGAGATGTCATTATCCTGCTATTTTATAAACCGGAATGTGAACACCAGTTACCAGGCTGAGCTATGCTTAGCAGGTTTCAGCATTGCTGCAATATGAATACTAAGCAGATTTGTGCATTGGTAAGCGAAGCTGAAACTGTGTAAGTGCCTTTTTTGTTAAACCGTATGTTAGCAGCTCTTACCGTCGCACAAACCCATGAAAACCCATTTAAAGCTGCTCTGAACTTGCTTAACCACTCTGTATCCAACAGCCTTTGTAATGCCCAGCAACAAAATACACAGCCCTTGGAGGTCTTGAATCCAAGACCCTGTACATTATAGTCACAGACGTTAGCCACTAAGCCATCACAGGTGTGAAAACAGTTGTTGTTTTTCCAATATATCTGTCAGTACACATACTGAATAGTATTAAAAAACTTCTATGACTTCTACAATTGTGTAGTACTTGTTAGTGATATTACTGTTGAATAACGTATGTTGTTATATCTAAATATACACATATCAGATAAATACGGTGTGATGCATCTGGGAAGGTATATACAACAGTCATGTTTACACATAACAAGGATATGGATATATATATATATATCTATATATATATATCTATATATATATATATATATATATATATATATATATATAAATATGTATATATGTAGATATATGTGCACATGTACATACACATATATATTCATATATATGTATTTATATACATCTGTATATTGAGTTTTATATATATATATATATATATATATATATATATATATATATATATATATCTGTAGATATGTAATATATATATATATATATATATATATATATATATATATATATATATATATATATATATATAAATATATATGTGTGTATATATATATATATATATATATATATATATATATATATATATATATATATCCATAACATGTAGTGGAGTCATAATTCTGCAGCAATAGTTGCAACCTCATAGTGCAAGGGATGTCATGTAAGTATTGCAGGTATACATGTAGACTGTTGCTACAGTAACAGGGGTTGCCTTAACAGAAATGTGTGTGAAGTCACATCTGATATTGACATGTATGCCTTCAGTTACTGACAGACATCATAAGATCATCATAGTGTAGTACCACAGATATCACAGTAATCATCCTGTGGAATACAGCAGAGATATGACCAGTAAATGTTAACAGTCTGACACACTCTGGTCAGTCCAGAGGTATACACAGAACCCTTCAGTGCAAGATGTGTGGACCAAGCATGACAAAGTGGATGTTTACAGCCATGTAAATGGGGATATCACAGAAATACTGGAATAGATAAGCTCACACAATTTATTCATTCACACACTCCTGTCTGTACTGACACATAATTAACCGGAGGAGCAGAGGTTCACAAGCCCACATACTACCCACTAGTTAGTGACATACATCTGTACAGCATCCCACTGCTTTGTCAGAAATACACAACAGTTATGGTGCCCCGGCAAGAGTACATCCGACAAATATCTGGACATAACATCACACTGTGTAAGTACACTGAGCTGCTAGGCATGTCACAAAGCACTGTGCAAACTGCAGGCAGACTGCCACAACACTGGCCTACATTTCTTATGGGGGAGTACATATGTACCTGCAAATATAGCAGGCTCTACAGGCATTTAACAGCACAGAGAAACAGACACCTGTGTGAAAGCGCATACCCACAACCAATCTGAACACAGCCACAGTCACATATGGTAAGTGTGCTTAATATTACAGTATATGGACTGTGTGATCAACACCATCCTCATATGTGCTACTCACACACTATCCCTACATATACTGGGCCAAGACAGTGTATTCCAATGCCTGACTGTGGTATGGGACATGTGTCGGTTTGCCCCTACAAACATGTACACTGATAGGGTACCATACACTGGAGCAGCATGCAACATCAGATAGAACAGGACCAATAACAATGACGTCTACCACAGTCTGTACACAGGCCAAGGTACATATTCACAATACATACTCTGTTGACAATCACCATAAGTACACAGACCTCACTACTGTGCACACTACAACAGAATGTCCAGGTTTTGTCCTCAAATATAAGCCCTACTATACATAACATGTCTAGCAGTCTGATATCTCACTGGCTTGTTATCAGGTATGATGTCAGTAAATAATGGTGTAATGAATATATGCACCTCTTACTGCACGACATATGTACAAAGGTTGACAAACTTATGGCTGGAGGCACAAACAGTGCCAATATTGACATTGCTGTGATAAACTCATACATTTACTGATGTAACAGGGTTTGTTGTGACATATATCTTCTGATGGATATGAAGTTAGTAACTCACATGGCTGTCACCATGTACTGACTGCAATCCTCAGAGTATGCTACTGCATTTCTAAAGATAGGACATGTGTGAGTAACACAACACATGTAAGACTCCAAAAACTGGCCAGTCTGCAGATAGCCCTACAGGTGAGAGTTTCCTCAACCACATAACACTGTCATGACAGGTATTAAATCATGTAGGCCAGCCATATCCACACAAACCCTGTTAAACCAACATTACTTCAAATGTAGACAGGCAAGACTTACATTCTGTCCTCATGTTTGGAACATCCCCCTCCTGCTTGTTGGCCTGTCTCCGCAGTGTATGTTGTAAGAGGTATATCCCACTACCCTCTGTAATGCTGTTTGTCAAACACCGACATGAAGTCCTGCTCACAGTGAATGAAAAGGGCCAACACCCACATGATGTTCCTAGTTATAGGAGTGTGTTTCCATGCAATTGGCTATGGGAATGTTACCACAGCTGTTCCACATGCAATCAGCTAGTGGGGGCTGCAACTCATGCACAGGCCATCAGCTGATCATGGGCATCACTTACAAAGCACAAGCTGCTGCCTAAGAAAAGCAGGTGTACTTTTCCACATCCACCAGAGAGGGGGTGAGAGAGACAGACAGAGACAAAGAAAAAGGAGTAGGAGACTAAGAGCTAAGCATGTTTGTGTCACACACTTATCAGTACAGGGTTTCAACCCCCTGCCTGACTATGTATTGCTATTACATGTTTTTGCAGTTACTGCATGCATCACAGCGCTTATATGTTGGAGAGCTATGCAAAGCTATCTTTGAAGGTGAGTGACATCAGCAATAGTGATAAACGAGGGATAAAATAAGTGTAGTACATGTGCCTGTCCACAAAAGCAGGTATCAAGGAAGACACAACCACACTCTCTCAGGGACTCACACACATTATCATAGTTGACAGGGTCAGGATTAGAATTCCAGATTAACTAGTTTACTACACTACAGTATTATGCAGGTATCACATGCACCACAGAGGTTATCAGGCTGATATATGGGCAAATGGTATGTCAAGGCAACTGACATCAGAAGGCATGCTACAGTAAGGCAATGGGAGGTGTAGTGAGTATGAATGGCTTCCAAATCATTAATCTCCACACACACACACACACACACACACACACACACACACACACACACACACACACACACACACACACACACACACACACACACAGATTTGCCAGTGCTGACATGCATGGGTTCATTGCTTCACAGGTGTGCAGTGGTTGACTTGCCAGAAGGCTGTACAAGGCTAGCCAAAAGATATACCTTGGCATCAGGCCATATGACAATGGTCTGCAGTGTGGCTCAGGGGTGTAGTCCCTGGATTGGCCCACACAGGTGGGTATTGTATTCACCATCCACTCATCTGAGTTACTATTGTGGGTGGCCAGTATTGTGCAATGCTTGTCATGTATGTGTTCTATATTCCATAACATGGATGTTTTCTGAGTTTTGCACGTCCCACATGCATGTTCTGTGACATGTGGAAGTGTACCTGGGGTATCTGGGGCATGGTGTGTGGACAGATTGTTATACTCTGATGTGGCATTACTGACCTCATGTGGTGAGAACTGGCTATGGAACTGAGGTTGATCCTGCACCTACACTGACAGCATGATACAGGTATTCACTGGTATTAGTGGCATTTGTCCATACAGGGCATGTATATAAGGCATGGTATTTATTTTTGGGTTACATTTGCTGACTCTACAGTTGTTACAGGCATTCAGTGGGGAACATAGCAAAGGACTACTGTAAGCAATTATTTTCCTATTGTAGGGATGAAACAGGGTGCCATGTATTTTGTAGTCCACTGCAATCACACTGTGGTTACTATCTGTGGGCAATATGCAGGGAACTACCAACATAGTGGTTGTTGCCTAGCCAAGTGCATTTGTGTATGAGAAATGGGTGGAGAGTGTTCTCTGGGTAATACAAGTGTTGCCTATATTCTTCCCAAGTACACAATGTCACATGTAGGGGTATGTTTTGTCTACACCAGCCTCTGTTCTGTTTGACATCTGTTGTCCTTGCAAGGTGGACATCGTGACATATAGTAGATCAACAGTATAAGAAATTTGCAAAACCTGCCCCACAATGAATCCTGTATTACACAATCACAGCTACCTCCTCACAGCATACTGATGACAAACACACACACACTTGACAGTACTGAGATTCAAACCCCTACCTAGCTATGTATTGCTTCTACAATGTACTGCATTTATCACACGTGCCACTTAGCTTACAGGGTAAGCCCTTCCCCAAAGGTGTATTTCAAGGTGAATGACATCAGCAGGCTTGCCAAAATAGGGCAATGGAAAATGTAGTGACTGTGAATGGTCTCAAAGCATTGATTCCTACACACACACACACACACACACACACACACACACACACACACACACACACACACACGCACATGCACACACACACACACACACACACACACACACACACACACACACACACACATACACACAAACATACACGTACACACAAAAAAAACCTCACAGTTGCCATGGCTGGGAGTAGAACTCCTACCTATCTAGTACATCACACTATAGCTTTACTCAGTTATAGCATGCACCACGGAGCTTAGAGGGCTAGCCCTTCCCCAAAGGTGTAGTTCAAGGTGAATGACATCAGCAGGCTTGCCAAAGTAAGGCAATGGAAAGTGTAGTGACTGTGAATGGCCTCAAAAGCATTAATCCCCCCCCCCACACACACACACACAGAGTCTCACAGTTGCCATGTCTGGGATTAGAACTCCTACCTAACTAGTACATCACACTATAGCAGTACAGAGTTACAGCACATGCTATGGAGCTTATAGGTTTACCCCTTACCCAAGGTGTATTTCAAGGTGAATGACATCAGCAGGCTTGCCAAAGTAGGGCAATGGAAAGTGTAGTGACTGTGAATGGCCTCAAAAGCATTGATCCCTACACACACACACACACACACACACACACACACACACACACACACACACACACACACACACACACACACAAATAAACACACATACAGAGTCTCACAGTTGCCATTTTGGGGATTAGAACTCCTATCTAACTAGTACATCACACTATAGCAATACGCAGTTATAGGAAGCGCCACAGAGCTTATAGGGCTATCCATTTCCCAAAGGTGTATTTCAAGATGAATGACATCAGCAGGCTTGCCAAAGTAGGCAATGGAAAGTGTAGTGACTGTAAATAGCCTCAAAAGCTGTGATCCCTACATACACACACACAAACAAACACACATATACAGAGTCTCACAGTTGCCATGTCTGGAATTAAAACTCCTACCTAACTAGTACATCACACTATAGCATTCCACAGTTATAGCATGCACCATGGAGCTTATAGGTCTAGCCCTCCTTCACTGGTGTATTTCAAGGTGAATTACATCAGCAGGCTAGTCAAAGTATGTCAAGGGGAAGTGTAGTGAGTGTGAATGGCCTCAAAAGCATTGGTCCCTACACACACACACACACACACACACACACACACACACACACACACACACACACACACACACACACACACACACACACAGAGTCTCAAAGTTGCCATGTCAGGGATTAGAACTCCTACCTAACTAGTACATCACACTATAGTATCATGCAGTTACAACACATGCCACGGGGCTTGTAGGGTTAGCTTTGCCCCACAGGTGTATTTCAAGATGAATGACATCAGCAGACTTGCCAAAGTAGGGCAATGATGGAAAGTGTAGTGACTGTGAATTGCCTCAAAAGCATTGATTTCTGCGCACACACAGTCTCACAGTTTCCATGTCTAGGATTAGAACTCCTACCTAACTTGTACATCACATTATAGCAGTTCACAGTTATAGCACGCAGCACAGAGCTTATAGGGCTAGTCCTTCCCCAAGGGTGTATTTCAAGGTGAATGACATCAGCAGGCTTGCCAAAGTAGGGCAATGGGGAGTGCAGTGTTTGTGAATGAGCCATAAACCATTTGTCTGGAAGCACACACACAACAGTCACTCACACACAGGTTTACATTTAACGGGAACATGTATACAACTGCTAGATGAATAATGACTTGTACAGTCATGTTACACAGTTATCACAAGCACCACAGACACTATATTGCTGAGGGATACCAAAAGCAAATGTGTATAGTGATAGGCATTTGCACATCATGTGGTATTGGCCAATTGGATGTGTGCTGGGTGGGACAGGCCTTATGATGGGATCCTCTTTGTCACTGTCTGTGACTCTCTTCCACACATCTATGTATTTGTATGTCTGGCCTATTATAGTGTGCTGTCCTTGGATATAAGTGTGTATTCCTATACGATGTGTGTGCAAAGCATGACTGATGTGCAATGTGGAGTGTGTGCACAAACATCTGTGACTGACAGATATGTATAGTCCACTTTTGTTGCCAGACATGGGCTTCATTTAGTGTGGGAGCATGCCCAGTATGACATTTCAGTATTCTGTTGTCAGACATGGGCTTCATTTCTCTAAGTGTGGGAGCATGCCCAGTATGACATTCTGTAGTGCATTTGTGTTCTACACTTACAGCTAGCAACCTGCTTCTGTAGGATATCTGTAGATCGGTTGACAATATGGGGTCACAATGGGCAAAGGATAGTGGGATACTGTAACTAATTGTGTCTGTGCTGCTTCTGCTACATGGTTTTGATGTTAGAGATATTCAGACATATGTACTGTTTTACACTGTGACGTTTTATGTCATCAACTACTGACAGGTATACATATTTGCTTGCAGTAATTTCCTGGGGAACACAAGATGAATGAAGCTGTGTCCAGTATTGTGGTCTGCAGCCTACATATTCTTGCACAATCATGCCATTCTGGAGGGAGAGCTACAGACACTTGCTGATGGGTCTGTGTAAATGGTTCAGCACCTTGGTACTGTGGGGGCTGAGAATCCCATGCTTGTACAGCCATAGACGTGACAGTATGGCCATATCCTGCTGTGGCCATACCTCACAGCTGTACAGATTCCCACAGGTTACCCAGAGGCAGGGCTCATATTTCTGGTCATTACCCATTCACATTGTGGTTTATGAGCAGGTTTGTAGCCACCCATTCCTGTGTTTGCAGGCAGGGATAGTATGTGCACACATCTGAGTTTCAGACTTCACACAATCCATGGTCTCTGTGCTTCTACCCACCCCCCTGTTATTCTTTCCTCTTCTGAACATTATGCAAATGTTATCTGATAAGTATTCCTATAGTTATCACTTCAGAGCAGCAGTATTTAAGGGTTGGTCCACAGTTCATGCAGTAGGACATGGTGGACATGCTACTGGGATTTGTCGACATGGCTTTGCATTTGTGTTCTGTGGACTGTGGTATGTTGTTATTTGGGAGTCCATGAGATAACATACATTGGCAGTATGGGTGAGACACAGGCATTTGACAGAGGACTGTAGGACATTTGGTAGTGATGCAGGCCATCTGTAGCAGGCCAGTGCATTGTGTCCCTACTTTAGTCCCAGGCTGCAAGCCACTATACTCCCCTGGGGTGACAGGGTAGGTGTGCAAGATGTTAATGTCAATAGTTTCTGTCCTTATTGATCCATTGATGTGGATGCTGGCAGGGTGCTGCTTACAGCTAGGGACACACCTGCATGGGACACCTCTTCAGCATGCTGCATTCTATGGCTATTCCCATATAGAGGTGGGGGGCATATTGTACTCATTCCCAACAGCAGGGATAAGATCTGTGAGGTACCTGTGGCTGATGGTGGGGTGCGCTGGGTGCATGTGTGCTATAGAAGCTGCTTGCAGCTGACTCACAGATATACGTGGGGCATTCCACTTATGCTGGCTTGTGCAGGGACACCAGCAGTTTTTCAGTACTTCATACCTGTGCCTTTTGTGGTCTGCCAGTGTTTGGCCAGACTGCATCAGTGTTCCATACTACACAGCCAACTAATGTGCTGCTAACCTGTATGTACAATTCCAAAGGTGTGTCCATTTGACAGTAACATTTTATACACTCTCTGTTTATGGTACTTCCACCTGTGTACTGTTTGTATGCCTGGGCCCACATTCATTACATGTCCATCTTTCAGATAGTGAGAGATATGACATCCGAACAATTAGTATGGATTACTGCTGGATTGTGTCTTTCTTGGATGCATTGTGTTTGCCACTCCAGTTGTGAGAACTTGGCTCTGTCATCAACAGTGCTGACCATTGGCCACCAAGACACAACCTTCCATGCCTACATGCTGACCACTTTCACACAATATACAGCACACAACAACCTAACACACAGAGCCCTGCATATTGCACATGTGCTACAATCTATCCTGCTACTTGGGTCAGCACAGGTAATCTGTGCTCCACTGTTATTATACCTACACGTACATGTTACTACATTTCTACATAGGATTGTGGGTGGGGAGCATACCTGACAACTGTAAACATTTGTTATGACTGTACTGGTATTTCAGGTACTCCATTTCATTCTGTATTCTAACCTATCATGCAGACTATAGTCATATCAGTGTACTACAGTTCTTAGGTTTTATTGACTTACATTTCAGTTGCAGACTTCTTACCCTTCAGAACTAACATACCACTTCCTGACCTGTTGTAGTTTGTCTGTCTGTGTAGATCTGGAGAGGGTGCTGTTCTCCATAGCCATCAATCAGAGGCCTTGTCACTACCTTTCTTTGTGTTTGTCTACACCTGTCCTGATGGCTGAGACTGTTGTTGGGTATGTGAGCCTCAATGACATGCATGCATTTGTCCTATGGACACACATTTGGCCCACCACATGTGCTGTAGTGGGTTTTGTCACCTTGTCTAGTACTGCCTATTATGCTGACACCAATATTTGTAAAGGATTTCATGTTGTCAATATAAGTGTTTACTATCTGGTGCCATCCCATTCAGCCACCAGATTCCCTAACATGCCCATATCCATGCCATAGATGCATTAGCAGAACATACTACTACATTCCGCAATTGATAGTCAGCATGACTTACCTTGGGACTGTGCCAGTATTGAGGATGGTGCTGGAGGGATGACTATGTTGGATGCACATAGTACACTCCTTATACATGGCCAAGCACAGGTAGTGTCATGCTTGGCATCCATTTTACTGTATGTGCGAGTTGAGTGAGGTGTCATTCCCTGGGTTCCTACCATGTCAGTGTATATGCTATGCATTTCCTCTTTTCCAAGGCCTGGGCATACTGGGCACGACTCCTTCTGCATACTGGGGCAGGCTCAGGTTGTTCCTCCTCCAAGTCACTCTGTGCTTGCGTTGGCCTTGGCAATGGTGGGGGGGGGGGCTGTCTGGCTGTGCACTATGCTGTTCCTGCTGCAGCTGTTTCCACAGGATCATATTGTGTAGCATGGCACATACAATGACAATTTGGGTACATGTAGCTGGTGAGTACAGCAAGGATCCACCAGATATGTCCAGGCACCCGAACCGTGGCTTGAGCATCCCAAATACACTCTATTATGATTCTGGTTTGTGCATGTGCCTCATTATGGAGTTGTTGTTCAGGGGTGTGTGTGCATTTCTGATGGGTGTCATCAGCCACAGCTCCAGTGCGTAACCAGCATCCCCCACTAGGTGGCCATATGGGATGTCCCCATTGGCAAATCTCTGGTACAGCTGCGTCATATAACAGATGTGGAAGTCGTGATAGCTTCCAGGGCTGCCAGCACACATATTCATTATAATGCCCTGGGCATCACACACAACCTGGCAGTTGATGGAGGGGAAGCCCTTGTGGTTTATGTATACTCTACAACGCTTGCTGGGTGGTGCTTTGATGTGTTTGTGCATGCAGTCTATAGCACCCACTACTTCATGGTATTCTGCTATTTGTGGAAGAGACACATATTGCTGGTCATAGCCTCATGGGTGTTAAGGAAATATATGTGCTAAGCAGCATGAGCTGACTTAGCATCCAGAAACTGGTGAAGTTCCCTGGATGCTTATGCCTGTGAGATCCCCATGATATCCCCAGTTGGCCTTTGGAAGGTACCTGTGACTAGTATTCTTAAGCCTACACATACCTTGGTATCCACTGGGATGGCTTCCCCTCTGCTGGTTCTGTGTTTGAGGCGTGGCTGGCACAGCTCAACAATTTGCTTTAGGAGGTCCCTGTCCAACCTATAGCACTCTACTATCTCCAGCTCATGTAGCCCCTGGTAGGTTACCCTGCATCTGTACACTCTTCTCCTCACTGTGGGTTGGTCATCAACATTCTCATCCTCACCACCCTCAGTCTATTCCACATGTTGATTTATGAGAGCAAAGCAGCCCCTATCATTTTGTTGCTTTTGCTAGGTAAAATTTTCCCATTTGTGTACACCGGTGGTGTAGAGTTTGTGGGAAAAAACAGAAGGAAAGGTGTTTGTATAGTTTATAGTAGTGTGCTAGGCTGGGCTGCTGCCTGTGCAACTGGCTGATTTTGATACATTTCACCTGCCAACTATGCTACTTCTTCTTGATTACCTTCTGACTGCTGTTTTCCCTTCCCATTGCCTTCCTGTTTAAGCTCTGATGCACGCTACGCAAACACAGTGCTCAGATGTGTACAGAGCTGCTATTTCCTGGTTTAATTTTTTTGTTTGTTTAAAACTCGGTGTGTGGCACGCACACCCATTTAGGCAATGTAAATACTGCTAGACAGCTTCAGACACACACCCTTCCTTAGCTCTGCTAAGCTAAGGGCAAACCCAAGCCATAGCGCTCCAATAAGCTTACAGTATGCCTGACACACCTCTCTGTGATGTCAGCTAACTCTTAGGCTTGCACCATGGTTTTCCTGCACCTACACAGTTGGGTTCTGGCTAGCAATAAGGAGAAATCTGTGATTCAGTACCATTCCCCTCATTTGCATAGAATTGACTGCTTATGCCTAGTTACAAGTCTAACACTGAGCCTTCCCCATTAGCAACCACTGTTCAGTGGCCTTGTTGTCTTCTGCCTGCCATTGACTATAATGGAAAAATTGTGATTTTGCCTAAAAAGCTTTTTTCGATGTTTTATTTTTATTTTTGGGCCGATCCTGTTTGCACACATCTGCCTTATGCTTAAACGACCAAAATCGGGCAAAAAAAAATAAAAGTTATATTTTGCTATTTTGAACTTATTTTCCATGCCAATGGCCATATATTTGGCCTTCCACATTATATACACCATTTATTTGGAGCTTGCATGGCTCCGTTTTGTAGTTTGCTGAAATGTACTCGGTTACTAGCCGAATACATTTCTGCAGGTTACACTACTCCTGCACTGACAGCCGCCAGCTTTCTGGATCGCTAATTCACCTAATTTTCATGTTTTTTACCTGCAAATGGGGTAATTAGCATACAGGAGCTGTGTCCATGCAGGAATAGTGCAGGAGCACTTGTGCACATCCTGGGATCTTGTTCCTGGATCTCTAGGCGGCCATATTGCCTCAAGCAGCTCTTGCACTATTCCTGCACACCATGCAGAGCTTGCTGAATCCATGGGAGTATATGACTACAACTGTGTTCCATTTGTATGGAGCAAGCTTTTTTAAGTGTAACCACTCAGAAGAGCAGCATATGACGACACTTGCCACTACCTGTCATGCAAGCTTAGTTGTGTGCAGCATTAGACAATGTATTTCATCAGAATATGGTATGCCAACAAATGTAGATTTGTTAAATAAATAAAGTAATTTAGGCTGATCAGCTCTCTTCTAGTCAGCACTGTATTACCTGCTTTTTTTTCTGCAAGAATGCCCACAGAAACACTATAAGACATCACTGTGTCACTTGCCATTTTTTTTTTTGGTTAATTAGGTATAATGTTTGTGGAAAGCCTGGAAGCAGGCCCTCTTATCCTCAGTAAATCTTTGTCTGTTTTTTGTTAATATTTCCTTCCTTTAAATACTGAACAGACATATTCTTTCCAACCAAAATTTTTCTGCCCAGCCAATATCCTTTTATAGACATTTACAATCTCTCCTTTTGACTTTCTGTGTTGTTTTACCCAAACACGTCTACATACAGACACACAAATGCACACAATTAAGTTCCTTTCCTCTGTAATTCCCTGGCTCACACGGCTCATGAATAAATATTCCCTTCCCCTCTGGATTCACTGCATCTTGTTTACTGTATATCAAACCAACATTTTGCTGATCCTTTTTTGAGTTATATCATATGCATGTCTGTCATGTGCACTTTGTGACAGTTTAGAGTGCATTCTGTTAAAGTTGTGCAAATAACTTCTTTCCTGAGCTTGCATGTGAAAGTTAAGGAGTGTGAGTAATGCTGGGTTCCTGGGAGCATGTACACAGTGATATCTGTCTGTCTTCACAGGGCCTGCTCAGATCTTTCAGGTGAGAACAGATCCCCCAGGGCTTGCTGATTTATTGGAAAGCAATGCCAGGGCAGTCCAGGATGAGACTCTGTCCCCCCTCAGAGGTAAGAGTCTACAGTGTACATACACACACACACACACACACACACACACACACACACACACACACACACACACACACACATACATGCTGGCAGATAGACAAGCACACACACACACATGTGCGCGCAGGCAAACAGACACATACATACACGCACAGTTAAGATTTATTGATGCTGAGTGGCTTACCGCGTGCACAAGTCATGTTTCATTTTTTGAAGGGGAAGTAAAAGAGGGCAGAATAAGGAATTATAGAACTGGCACTTTTATTCACTGTGCAAGTAAGGCTGCAAGTCTTGTGAAATACAGTGCTCACTCCGGATCATAATTAAATACATATTCCCCTGGCTGAAGTAAATTCACACCACTTACTTGACTGACGTGCAGCAGTGCTCTGACCTGGCTCACCAATGTTCCCTCTGGTTTGACTCGCCCTTCCCAACTGGTTCATTCATATTCCCTGGCTGAAGTTCACAAATCACAGTTGAGTTTGTATGTAATTCCCACTTGCTCACAAATCCATATTCACCCTGGCTAGTTCTTCACTCGCATTGCAAATAAGTTTCCCGCTCAAAGCCGGAAATGCTTTGAGCTTTCAGTTCCGACAGGCTTTCAGACTATTCACGGGCTGACGTCATCTTGCACGTGATGACGTCAGGTCAAGGCCAAAATTTTAAAAAACAGAGCTCGGGAAAATCGGAAATTAAGGGGTGCCACTCGGTAATTGTGGAACCCCATTATCTGGACCTCAAAACTGGTTAAAACCAAGAAATTCTGTATGGTTGAGAGGTATGCCTTCTGTATTTAGTGTGGGAATCCATTCCAGGTAGGGTTGTACTCCAGTCCAGGGTTTGATGTTCTACACCTACAGCTAGCAACCTCTTTCTGCAGGATATCTGTAGATTGGTTGACAATCTGGAGTCACAATGGGTAACAGATAGGGGGACACTGTAACTACTGCTGTCTGTGCTGCTTGTGTTACATGGTTGGTGTTAGCAGAGATATTCAGACATATGTACTGTTTTACACTGTGATGTATTATGTCATCAATTACTGACAGATATAATTATTTGCTCACAGTTATTTCCTGGGAAATATAAGATGAATGAAGCTGACACCAGTATTGCGGTCTGCAGCCTACACATTCTTGCACAGTCATGCCATTCTGGAGGGGTAACTATAGACACTTGCTGATGGGCCTGTGTAAATGATCCAGCACCTTGGTAGTATGGTGGCTGAGAATCCCCTTGTTATACATATATCAAATTAATAGAATGGCCATATCCCGCTGTGGCCATACCTCTCAGCTGTACAGATTCATCCAATTTACCCAGATGCAGGGCTCATATATCTGGTCAGTTCCCCTTCACATTGTGGTTTATGAGCAGGTTTGTAGCCACCCATTACTGGGTTTGCAGGCAGATATAGTATGGGGACACATCAGAGTTTCAGACTTCACACACTCCATGACATTCATGCTTCTACACACCCCACTCTGTTATTCTATCCTCTTCCTAATATTACATGAGCGATATCTGAGAAGTATCCCTATAGTTGGCCCTTCATCCCAGTGGTATTTAGGGATTGGTCCACAGTTCATGCAGTAGGACATAGGTGGCATGCTACTAGGATTTGCCAACATGGCCTTGCATTTGTGTTCTGTTGATTGTTAGGTTGTTAGTTGGGACCCCATGAGATACCATAGACTGGCACTACGGGTGAGGCACAGGCCTTTGACAGAGGACTGTAGGCCATTTGGTAGTGATGCAGGCCATCTGTAGCAGGCCAGTGCATTCTGTCACTCCTAAATTCCCAGGCTGTGAGCCGGTGGATTCCCCTGGGGTGACAGGGTAAGTGTGTGAGGTGTTAATGGCAATAGTTTCTGTCCATATTGATCCATTGGTCTGAATGCTGGCAGGGTGCTGCTTACAGCTAGGGACACACCTCCATAGGACACCTCTTCAGCATGATGAATTCTGTGGGTATTCCCATACAGAAGTGGGGTCATACTGTACTCATTCCCAACTGCAAGGATATCAACTGTGATAAACCTGTGGCTGATGGTGGGGTGAGCTGAGTGCATGTGTGACATGGAAACTACTTGCAGCTGACTCACAGATATACCTGGGACATTCCTCTTATGCTGCCTTGTGTGGGGACATAGGCAGTCTCTCATTACTTCATAACTGTGCCTCTTGTGGTCTGCCAGTGATTGGCCAGACTACATCAGTATTCCATACTAGATGGACAAGTGATGTGCTGCTAACCTGTATGTACAATTCCAAAGTTGTGTGCAGTTGACAGTTGCATTTTATGCACTCTGTCTAGGGTACTTCCACCTGTGTACTGTGTGTATGTATGGGCCCACATTCATGGCATGTCCATCTTTCAGACAGTGACAGATATTGACATCTGGACAGTGAGTATGGATGATTGCTGACATGGGAATTGCTGAGAAGCATTGTGGTTGGCACTGCAGTTGTTCGGGGCATGGGCCTGTTAATCACAGTACAGCTAATAGGCCACCAAGACACAACCCTCCATGCCTACATGCTGACCACTTTCAGACAATATTAAGCACAACAACCTAACACATAGACCCCTGGATATTGTACACATGCAACCATCTATCCTGTAGATTGGGCCAGCTCGGGTAATCTGTGCTCTACTGATACTCCTCACACTTACATGTTACTGCATTTCTACAGAGGATTTTGGGGGGGGGGGGACCTGACTACTTTAAACATTTGCTATGACTGTTCTGATATTTCAGGTACTCTTTTGGCTTCCATTTCATATTGTATTCTGACCTATCATAGGTTCATAGGTTCATAGTTAGGTACTAGGCTATCTGCCCGAAGGCATTTATAAGCCTAGCCAAAATGTGTTGGATTTCACCATCCCCTTAAATTAGTTCCCTGTTCCTCTGTCCAGCAGAGCCACTGAAGTGATCCCCGGGGTAAGCATTCTGTTTCCCATCCACTCATCAAGGTTTCTCATGAAGAGTGTTAGCAAAGAGCTCTGCCTAATGCAGAATGGAATCTTGTTCCAAAGCATGGGAAGTCTCTGGGACAGGAATCTATCCCCCCAGCATGTCCTAGTTATTGTTGTGGTGTGGTTTAGATCCCTAGAGCTTGTGGCTTGAGGGGATAAGGTTTTCTTTAGGTGGAGCATGTCCATCAATTCTGGGTTGGACATGGCCTTGTATGTCAGGCAGAGATCACCTCTGAGTAGGCGGTATGCAAACGAGTACAGCTGGAGTTTCTGCAGTTGAGCTGCATATGGCATCTGTTTGAGGCCAGTGATCATCTTGGTGAGGTACGTCTGTGGTCTTTCCAGCTGTTGCAGGTGTCTTGTAAGGTAGTCTATGATGTGTCTGATGAGTGATGAGTAGAGGGGGCAATGACCTCTTTTGATCTGGATGCAAACCCTTTTGTGATTAGGTGGGCCATGTAGAAGGATTTTCTAACCACTTTGGCAATGCTATTATCAAGGGAGAGATTACTATCTACTTGGGTCTCCAGATCCCTTATTACATTTTCCATGTTTAGGGGACTACCACCTATGTGGTAGTTTGTGGGTACTTTGTTTTTTCCAAAGGGGATGACTAAGCACTTTTTGGCATTTAGCTTGAGGCCATGATTTTGAAACCAGGTATCTGTCTCAGTGAGACCCTTTTGAAGGATGTCTGTGTCAGCCAGAGAGTCAATTATAGCCCCCGGATGTCTGTGTCAGCCAGAGAGTCAATTATAGCCCCTAGTTTGCAGTCGTTTGTGAACTTGGTCAGCCATAGTCCTCCTGTGCTTGCCTGTACCTCTGAGAAGTATATGCCAAACAGGAGGGGTCCTAGGACTGAGCCCTGGGGAATGCCATTTGTAACCAGTTTAGAGTCGGACCTAGCTCCCACAACTCTCACCATGTGGGTTCTGTCCGTGACCCATTTGGCAACCCATCTTGTGATGTAAGGGTTTATGTTCAGGCTGGTGAGCTTGACTATAATACCAGAATGGGGAATGGTGTCGAAGGCCTTTGCGAGGTCTAGGTAGGCTGTGTGTACCACCTTTCCCTCGTCTATAGCCTTGGTAACTGTATCAAAGAAGTCCACCAGGTTTAGGAGGCATGATCTGCCTTTAACAAAGCCGAACTGGGTAGGGTCCAGTGTTTGGAGGTTCCCAATGTCTCTGTTAATGAGTTCCATGATGATGCGCTCCATACCCATGCAGACCAAGCTAGTCATGTTTATAGGTCTGTTGTGGCTCCACCTTTGGGGAGCAGAATAACTGTTGCTGTGCGCCACTCTATGGGTATGTAGCCTGTGGAGAGGCTGAGTTTGAACAGTTAGGTGAGGGGTTAGTTCGTCTTTCAGCTTGTGTAGAACGCAGCCTGAGACACTGTCCGGTCCCATTGATGCTGCGCTTTTGCCTTTGGAGAGGGCTGTTTTAACCTGAGTGTCTGTGATTTCAGGGGCTCTACATACTTCTGGTATGGTTATGGGCCCTTTTGGGGGTGAGAGGGGGGTGAAGTTTGCACTGAACCTGTCTGCCAGGATGTTGGCGATATTGGTCTGTTCAGTGTATTTTGTGCCATTCTGCACTAACTCTGAGCAGATCTGAGTATTGCCACTTAGATTCTTGACATAGCTAAAGAATGTCCTGTGGTTATCTTTGGAGTCCTTGGCAATTTTTCTTTTGAAGCTCGCCTTGGATGATTTTATGACGGATTGTAGTTTCTTGCTGATACTGATCAGCGATGTCTTCCCTTCTTGGGATTTTACTCTTTTCTTTACTAGTTTCCTCCTTCTATCATATAGCTTGTTTATGGCAGGGGTCCACCAGACTGATTTCCTTTTCTTGGAGGAGTGAGTCTTGGTTTTGCTTGGGATCGCACGATCCATGCATTCTTGAAGGTGCCCATAGAATGCATTAGTAAAGGATTTTGCAGCTTGGACATCGTTATCCTTTCACATGGGGGCTTTGAAACTTTCCACCTCGGTCTAAAGTAACGTGAAGTTTGCTTTTGAAAAGTTTTCATGGTGGTTTCCTTGTCTGGGGGTGGTGGCGGAATGTGGATATCCAAAGTGATTTGTTTATGGTCAGATCTAACCAGCGAGGGGTTGACCTCCGGTGTGGAACACCGGTCGCCAGTGTTGGTGATGACCAGGTCCAATATGTTGTCACTTCTGGTGGGAGTGTTGACCAGTTGACCCAGGGCGTTTGAGTTTATAAATTCTAGGAAATGTTGGGCAAGGGAGTTAGTAGTTCTTCCAGTTAATGTTTGGATAATTGAAATCACTCAATATTAGGGTGTTTGGTAGGAACTTTATGTTTCCCAGTGTTTCAAGAAACATGGAATGGGGGTCCTGGGACATTGTGGGTGATCTGTACCAAGCTACAATTTGAATTGCAGTTTTGCCCTTTGTTAGTTGCATGTGGATGATCTCTGAAGCATCGTGCTATGCCACTAACCCGGAGGTGTGGGTAACCTTGATGACTATGGATAAGCTCCCTCCTTTTGTATTTTGGTCAGGGTTCTGTGGCCAAAATGTATGGTATGAGTTGTGGCCTGGTAGTGCTGTGGTGCTCTCTGGAGCCTTAAATCAGGCTTCCTGTTACTGCACATATATAAATTTTCTCCATACTGAGGAATGCCTTGAGTGAGTGCATTTTGAGGTTTAGACTTCTGGCATTGAGTAGCATTACCCTCAGTTTTTTGTTACTTGTGATATTTACGGTGATGGGTTCATCTTTTGAGCCTTGCCTAAAAAAGGCACTATGGGGGTGGCAAGAGCCTTGGCCAGTATTCAAAAGCCTAAGGGTGACAGGTGCAAGTGGTCTCTAGCGAAGCAGCGTAGCTCGTCGAGCATGTCATCCCAGGTGGACAGACACTGGATCCCCTTTTAATGACACCAGAAACTTAGTCAGTTGTTGAAATTGATAATTTTTTCTTTATACCATGGTATCATTCTTGGTGAGGGCAGGATGTTACTCAGGGTCAGGGTCATACTGGCCTGGGCTATGTGATCAGAGAGCTCTGCCATGTCTCTTTTCATGTAGACCAGGGAGGTTATGGCTCAGGTCATTCACACCAACATGGACAATGACAGAGTCACATTTGTACTTGTTCTGGAGAGACCTGAGTGCTTGTGTTATGTGGCGGATCCTGGCACCCGACAGGCAGCTAACAGTAACCTTCTTCTTATTCAGCCTAGTGAGTGGGACGTCAGTGTGCCTGACTATAGAGTCACCTAATACTAGCATGTTGGGTATGTTATTTTCCCTTAAGGGCTGTGATTGCGTGGCACACTGGTTTTGTGAAGTATGTGTTTCATGGTTTGTGTTGGGGGGGTGGAGGTTGCTTGGATGTTTGCTTTGGCGGTCTCTGTTGCTTTTGAAGATTTTTATTTAGAGCCTCCGAGTATGTTTTCGTGTATTTATGTGTGTTTTTTGCTGGTGCTGGTTTAATGGGTCTGTGTGAGACTGGTGGTTTGATGCAACTATTTCCCTTTTCCTCTTGACTGCCTGTTCCAGTCTTGGGTAGAGAGAGCTTAGCCTCCAGTTTGGCAGTATAATTGCATCTCTTGCATGTATTAGTGTTTGGTGGTAGGAAGAGAGGGTTGTCTGTGTACATGAGGAAGTTGTAACATTGTCTCAAAATGTCCAGAGTCAGCAGTTGGACTGGAGAGTACACCTGAAACTGCCCTTTGGACATGCCTGGATAGGTACAGAGAACTATTTTACTGAATGGCTGGTAAGGTCGAATAGAGAGCCTTGTCCTTCTGTACAGTATAGGGGGGGGGGTCTAGTGCTAGGGTTTATAAGTGCTTGCTATGAGTTTTGAGCAAGTGCCAGGCTAAGAAATGAATTGCTTGAGTACTTAAGTTGAACGTTTGTCTAGTTACAGGGGAAATATTGAAGAGGAGACTTTGTGGAGCCGGGAATAGTTATACCCTAGCTAACTGGCGCTGCCCGGCATGCAGACTGGAGGCATATCAGTAGAGTACAGATCGTAGGTTTTATTGACCTATATTTCAGTTCCAGACTTCTTACCCTTCAGAACTAACATACAACTGCCAGACCTGTTGTAGTCTGTCTGTGTAGGTCTAGAGGGGGGCTGTTCACCATTGCTATCAATTGGAGGCCTTAGCCCAGCCTTTCTTCATGGTCTTCTACACCTTTCCTGCTGGCTGAGGCTGGTGGTGGGTATGTGAGCCTCACTGACATGCATGTGTGTGTCCTGTGGACACAAATTTGGAATACCACATGTACTGCAGTGGGATTTGTCACCTTGTCTAGTACTGCCTAGTATGCTCACACCAGTATTTGTTATGGATTTCATGCTGCCCATATAGGTGTGCAATATCTGCTGCCATCCCATTCAGCCATCCGATTCCCTTGTATGCACGCATCCATGCCATAGATACAACTATCAGAACATACTACTCCATTCAGTAATTGATAGGAATAGTGACTTACCTTGTGGCTGGGCCAGTACTGAGGATGGTGCTGGAGGGCTGACTATGTCGGATGCACATAGTACACTCACTATACATGGTAAAGCACAGGTAGTGTTATGTTTGGCATCCCTTTTACTGTATGCAACAGTCAGAGAGAGGTGTCATTCCCTGGGTCCCTACTGTGTCAGTGTATGTGCTATACATTACCTCTTTGTCAAGGCCTGGGCATACAGGGCATTCCTCCTTCTCCCTACATGGCAGGCTCAGGTAGTTCCTTCTCTGAGTCACTCTGTGCCTGTGATGGCCTTGGCAATGGAGGGGGGGGCCATGTGTGCTTGACCTGTGCTGTTCTTGCTGCAGCTGTTTCCGCAGGATCATATTGTGTAGCATGGCACATACTATTAACATTTGTGTACATGTAGCTGGAGAGTACTGCAAGGCACCCCTGGATATGTCCAGGCATTAGAACTGTGATTTGAGCATCCCAAACACACGCTCTTTTATGATTCTGATTTGTGAGTGTGCCTCATTATGGAATTCTTGTTTCAGGTGTGTGTGCATTTCTGAGAGGTGTCATCAGCCAAAGCTCCAGTGCATAGCCAGCATCCCCACTAGGTGGCCATATGGGATGTTCCAAATGGCAAATGACTGGTACAGCTGAGTCATATGCCAGATGTGGGAGTCGTGATAGCTTCCAGGGCTGCCAACACACACATTCAAGATAATGCCATGGGCATTGCATATGACCTGGCAGTTGATGCAGGGGAAGCCCTTGCTGTTTATGTAGACCATATGCCACTCAGCTGGTGGGGGTTTGATGTGTATGTGCGTGCAGTCTATAGCACTCACTACCTCAGGGTAATCTGCTATTTGGTGGAAGAGATGCATATTGCTGGTCAACGCCTCATGGGTGTTGAGGAAATATATGTGCTCACTGGCATGTGCTGACATGGCATCCAGGAACTGGTTTAATGTATATATAGACTTCTCTGTATATGTAGACTAGCTACTTATTCTGCTGTGTTACTGCATCTTAAATCGTTTTTCAGTTGTGCACTTGTCTTGCTTCATTTAAAAAGTTTTAAATTGCTAATTTTGTAGAGTTTTAATTGCATTTACTGTTTTGGACTACACACTCAGGTGTGTTAGCCTTTTCTGTGTTTATTTACTGTATTATTGCATTGTTTAGCCTGTTTCAACAACAAAAAAAAATACTGTCTTGTTTTCCCTTTTCCCACCTTTTCTAGCCAGTCCATATCCCAGGCTTTGCTTGTCTCCGGACTTTATTTTCTGTGCTCAGAGCTATCCAGACCTTGCTGTGGTAGTGGGAAGTCCTACTGCTTATCAGTGGGACTGGTGAGCATTGTACTGCCTATCTAACACTAGAGGAGTGGTTTCCAGCTCTGAAATTGTAATTTTATTAGCCTTTTTGGACTGATTTCTATCCCTTTCAACTTTTTGGCTTAGAAAAGCATGTGTTTGCACATTTTTCAGATCATGCAGCACTGAGAGGCTACAGTTAAACTATTCCAGGTGCCAGCAAGTCTGCTCTTCAAATTTTCCCTTAGAACTAGCCGGTTTCTCAGTAGTAGTACTAAATTCTGAACCCCTGTGACTAGCACTTGCTCTAGAACCTGCTGGAATGCACTAGGAAGTCTGAAACTGAATCAAGCACTCAGCTCTCCTTGTCAATAAGGAGAAATTAATCATAGGCACTAAACAGCCTGTAATTGCAGAGTGCCTTGCAAAGGTAAGAGAAAACAGCTCTTAAACTTTACAAAAAAGCACCTAAACAGGCATGTCCAAGGGTCAGCTTCCGGTGATTTCTCTTGTCCTCCTGGTGAATCTGGGCATACTTGGGCAGTGCGGCAACTGCCTCATGTGCACAGACAATCCTCTCCTCCTACCACCCAACACTACAACCTGTGAGAGATGCACTTACATAGCCAAACTGGAAGCTAAGCTCTCTCCGGCCAAGATTGTGCTAGACAGTCAAGAGGAGAAGGTTAACACCTGCATTACACCTCAAGCAACTCATAGCCCTTCAAAACCCACACCATCAACACCCACACATAGCAACACTAAACCCACATATGCGGAGGCCCTTAACATTAACCTGCCCAAGCAACAAGGACCTTTGAAGCCGAAATGCAAGCAAACATCAGTCACAACCAAAGTGACACATAGCTCACAACACCAGTGTGCCACACAACAACAGCCCCTAAGGCAAGACAATGTACCCAACACTTTAGTCATAGGTGACTCTATAGTCAGGCAAACTGATGTCCCACTCACCAGGCTGAACAAGGAGAAAATTACAGTCAGCTGCCTATCAGGTGCCAGGATCCGCCACATAATGCATGCACTCAAGTCACTCTACAACAAGTACAAATACGACTCTGTCATTGTCCATGCTGGAGTGAATGAATTGAGATGTACCTCCCTGGACTACATGAAAAGAGACATGGAAGAGCTCTTGGATCATGTGACCCAGGCAGGTATGACCCTAGCCCTGAGTAGCATCCTGCCTTCGCCCAGAATGATACCACAGTATAAGGACAAAATGATCGACTTCAACAATTGGCTAAACTTCTGGTGTCATTCAAAGGGGATCCAGTATTTGTCTGCCTGGGAAGACATGATCAACAAACCACGACGCTTTGCCAGAGATGGTCTGCACCTGTCACCCCTGGGATTCAGGTTACTATATAAAGCTCTTGCCACCCCTATAGTGCCTTTTTTAGGCAAGGTTCAAAGGATAAAACCACCACCATAACAGATACAAGTATGCAAAATCTGAAGGTAATGCTACTCAATGCTAGAAGTCTAAACCTCAAAATGCACTCCTAAAAATGGAGAACATCGATATCTGTGCAGTAACTGAGACCTGGTTCAAGGCTCCAGAGAGCACCCCTGCAATACCAGGCTACAATTCTTATCACACTTTTCGGCCACAAAACCAAGACTGAAACACTAAAGGTGAAGGAGTGTCCATATTCATCAAGGATATTCACACCTCCAGGCTAGTTGCCCAACACAATGCATCTGAAATTCTCCAGGTGCAACTAACACTAGGTAAGACTGCAATCCAAATTATAGCTTGCTACAGATCCCCCACCATGCCCCAAGATTCTCATTACACCATTCTAAACATACTGGAAAATATTAAGATACAACCAAACACCCTAATACTGGGTGATTTCAACTACTCTGCCATTAATTGGGAAAACTACTTGGGTACCAACTCCTTTTCCCAACGGTTCATGGAATTCATAAATTACAATGCCCTGGATCAACTAATCCATTGTTCCACCAGGGGAGCCAATATCCTAGACCTGGTCATTACCAACATGGGAGATAGATGCTCCACACCAGTGGTCACCCCTCATTGGTCAGGTCTGACCATAAGCAAATCACCTTTGACATCCACATTCCACCCCCACCCCCCAGTAAGGAAACCTCCTTAAAAAACTTCTCCAAAGCCAACTTCATGCTACTGAAGTCAGAAGTGACAAACTTCACAACACCCACGCAGACGGGATCTGGAAGTTCGACTGCAGAATCCTAGACTAAGGCACTGTACGAGCACATCCACTCGTGCATGAACCGTGCCATCCCAAATAGAACCAAGATGCTCTTCTCCAAAAAAGGAAGCCAATCTGGTGATCCCCTGCTATAAACAAATTATACAACAGAAGGAACAAACTGTTGCAGAAAAGAGGAAAATCTCAGGATGCAAAAAACTCCCTCACCAGCCTCAGTAAGAAGCTCAGATCCCTCATAAAATCCTCAAAAGCTAGTTACGAAAATAAAATTGCCAAAGATTCCAAAGACAACCACAAGGCATTCTATAGTTATGTCAAGAATCTAAATGGCAATGCTCAGATCTGCTCTGAGCTACAACAGAATGGCATTAAATATACTGATCCCAAGGATATTGCCAATATCCTGGCAGATCGATTTAGTGCCAACTTCAACCCCCTCTCACCCCCTAAAGGGCCCATCTCAATACCAAAAGATTGCCAAATTCCGATAATCACGGCCTCACAGGTAGAAACCGCACTCTCCAAAGCTAAGAATACAGCATCCATGGGACCAGATGACATCCCAGGCTGTGTACTACATGAACTACAAAATGAACTGGCACCTCACCTAAGTGTCATGTTTAATCATAGCCTCTCCTCAGGCTTCGTGCCCACTGAGTGGCCCACAGCTACAGTTATCCCGCTCTACAAGGGAGGATCCGCCTTGGATCCCGGGAACTACTGTCCCATCAGTCTGACAAGCCTGATCTGCAAGAGCATGGAACGCATTATCATGGAACTTATAAACAAAGACATTGGCAACCTTCAAACACTGGACCTCACCCAGTTTGGATTTGTGAAGGGCTGATCTTGTCTCCTGAATCTGATTGACTTATTTGAATCAGTCTCCAGAGCTGTGGATGAGGGTAATGTGGTCCGCACAGCCTATCTGGACCTCACCAAGGCCTTCAACACCATCCCCCACTCTGGAATTATAGATAAACTTACTAAGCTGGGCATAAATCCCTACATCACCCGATGGGTTGCCAACTGGCTTACTGACAGAACCCAGACTGTAAAAGTAGCCGACTCCAAATCCAGCTCTAGACAAGTGACAAGTGGAGTACCTCAGGGTCCAGTCCTGGGACCACTCTTGTTTGGCATCTACTTCTCTGAAGTACAGGCCAACACTAAGGGACTCTGGCTAATAAAGTCTGCAGATGACTGCAAACTGGGAGCCATTATTGAATCCCCAAATTATGTGGATATTCTACAAAAAAGGCCTTACAGAAACAGATGCCTGGTGCCAGAGCCATTGGCTCAAGCTTAATGCCAAGAAATGTATAGTTATCCCCTTTGGAAAAAAACATGTACCCATGAATTGCCACATAGGTGGCAGGATGCTAAACATCAAAAGTGTGATGAGAGACTTAGGGACACAGGTGGACAGTGGTCTCACTTTCAATAACCACATCGCCACAACAGTCAAGAAATCCTTCTATGTGGCACACCTTATCAATAAGGGCTTTTCATCCAGAAAAAAGGATGTCATTGTCCCACTGTACTCATCCCTCATTAGACCCATTATAGAGTATAATGCCCCGTTTGGTATGTACCTCAAAAGACATCTGCAACAGCTGGAAAGGCCACAGAAATACCTCACTAAAAGAATCACAGGCCTAAAGCAGATGCCATATGCTGACCATCTAAAACAACTCCAGCCATACTCTGTGGCATATCGTCTACTCAGAGGTGATCTCTGCTTAACATACAAGGCCATGTCAAACCCTGAGCTGTTGGACATGCTTCACTTAAAGAAATCCCAATCCCTCAGAGCCACACACTCCAGGGATCTAAACCTTGTCATCACAATGTACAAAACATGCTGGAGGGATAGGTTCCTGATCCAGAGACTCCCCATACTCTGGAATAGACTGCCCATACATATCAAGCAGACTGCCTCATTGGCCCTCTTCAAAAGGAACCTTGATGATTGGATGGGAGATAGGAAATTCACCCTGGGGATCATGTCAGTCGCCCTGCTAGACAGGGGCCCGGAGAAGTAAATATTGTGGGAAGAAATATCCAGGGAATTGGGAATTGTTATGGCTAGGCTTGCATAGGCCATAGGGCCGATAGCCTAGTACCAACCTATGAACCTATGAACCTATGGTAGAGTACCCTGGATGCTAATGCCTGTAAAATCCCCATGATATCCCCAGTTGCCATTTGGAAGGTACCTGCGGCGTGTATTCTTAAGCCTACACATACCTTGGTATCCACTGGGATGGGTTCCCCTCTGTTGGTTCTGTGTGTGAGGCAGGGCTGGCGCAGCTCAACAATTTGCTGTAGAATATTCCTGTCCACCATATAGTGCTCCACTATCTCCAGCTCATGTAGTCCTTAGTAGGTTACCCTGGGTCTGTGCACTCTTCTCCTCCTCCTCACTGTGGGATGGTCGTCAGCATTCACGTCTTCACCACCCCCAGCCTCTTGCAAATATTGATGTATGAGAGCAACAGCAGCCCCTGACATTTTGTTAGTTTCATCAGGTAAAATTTCCCCATCTGTGTACACCAGTGGTGTAGAGTTTGTGGGAAAAACCAGACTGAAAGGTATTTGCATACTTTACAGTTGTGTGCTGGGATGTTGCCTGTGTAATTGGCTGATTCTGATACATTTCACGTGCCAGTTATGCTAGTTCTCCTTGATTGCCTTCCTACTGCTGTTTTGCCTTCCCATTGCCTTCCCATTTAAGCCCCGTGGTGCATGCACATACCCAGTGTTCAGATGTGAACAGAGCTGCTATTTCCTGGTTTTTTTTTTTTTTTTTGTTTTGTTTAAATCCCAGTGTGCGGCGCGAACATTCGTTTAGGCAATGTAAACACTGTTAGGCAGTCTCAGACACACACCCTTCCTTAGCTTTGCTTAGCTAAGGGCAAACACAGGCAACACAGCTCAAATAAGCTTACAGCATGCATGGCACTCCCCCTTATGAGGTCATCCACCTCTTAGACTTATACAGTGGTGTTGCTGCACCTACACAGTTGGGTTCAAGCTAACACGGAGAGGAAATCTGTGATTTAGTATCAATCCCCTCATTTGCATAAACCAGAATGTTAATTCATAGTTACCCCACTCACACTGAGCCTTCCCTCTTAGCAACCACTATTCCCTTGTATTATTGTCTTATGCATGCCATTGACTATTATGGCAAAATGCTGATTTGGGTTTAAAAGCTTATTTCCCCCTTTTTTTCTTATTTTCGGGGCAATCCTGTTTGCTCACTGCTGCTCTAAGCTTAAAAGGCCAAGATCGGCCAAAAAAATAAACTTGTTTTTTTTTATAAATTTGAAACTATTTTTCATGCCAGTGCCCATATATTTGGCCATTGGCATGCCTACCACATTGAATACATGCTTTCTTTCAAGCTGTCATGCCTCCGTTTTTGTAATTTGCAGAAATGTATTCGGTTACTAACTAAATACATTTCTGCAAGTTACACTATTCTTGCACAGACACCTGCCTGCTTCCTAGATCACTGATTCACCTCATTTGCATGGTTTATACCAGCAAATGAGGTAATTAGCATATAGCAGTGGTGTCTGTGCATGAATAGTGTAGGCACGCTCATGGAAGTCTCTGCGGCTTGTTTCTGGATGTCTTGGTGGCCATATTGCATGCAGCAGCTCTTGCACTATTCAGGCACTCCATGCACAACTTGTTGAATCCAGGGGTGTGTCTCTGCAATGTGTATTGTAACTTATCTGCACACAATGCCTCACAGTAAAAATGCAAGGAATTTATAACAATACTGAAAACATCTGAAAAAGCACATTTGAGCACATTGGCTATCAGCAGATGATACCCCAAGTTCTTCAGCAGTCAGATGTTTAGAAATGGTTTGGTTTACACTTCCTCTGTCTCTCTTTCTCTCTCTTTTCTCTCCCTAGAATAAATCAGAATCAGTTCTTAGCTTGTTTACTAGATTGGCTTACTATTTAATATCTTACAAGAATTAAACAAATTAGGACTGGATATTTGATGCAACCATAGACCTTGCAGAGGACTATAGGTCTAAGTACATGCACCTAAGTGATGAGTTATTACTTAGAGATGACACTTAAGTCTTTTCTCTGGGGTATGCTCCATTCATGCCAGATTATGTGACACAGGATCCAAAAGTTTGGTATACAGCTTAAATATAGACCCTATGCTGATTTACAGCTGGGAATTAAACAGGTCATTGTATTTTTTTATCTACCCTTAAATGATATTCCAGCTAGATTCAAGACCATCCTGAAGCACAGTTCTGGGGAGATGGTACCAGGCCTGGCCTGGTTACAGGATAATTACTTCCAAGGGGATATGACCCAAGGATTGTCCAAAACCACTGGCTGCCTTGTGCCTACACAAATACCTCTGGTATGTGAAGGAATTAATACCTGCATCCTTTCCACAGACACAGAATATCTTTGGGGAGTGGCAACTTCAAATCAGAGCCAGGTGTCCCTCTCAGAATGTTGGCTTATGTGAACTGCTAGATTTTATCTGCAAGAGTAAACAAACCCAAGTTGAAAACCCCAAGGGAGTCATCATACAGTTCTCCCTTCTTCCTAAAAAGACATAGGTAGTCTATATGGCATGGAGCTACATACCAAGTAATAACACTGAATGTTCAATGCGAAATCTGTGACTATGCTAAAAACAATGTCTGCTTCTTATATGGGCCATTAAACCATGATTGTGTGGAGAAGAGCAACATGAAAACAACATTAGCAAAGTTCAACATACATTATTATTGTAAAAAGTGTTTATTACTTTTCATCAATAAAGATAAATGTGGGATTTGACCCTTTATCTAAACATACTCTTTGATGTGTGATGCATTGCACTTACCAGATGTGCCTTACACACATTTGATTCACAGTTTTAATTTATGCTGTCTTTATCATAGAACTGACTTTCATTATTTTTAATTTATTTCATCGTTACACTGTATTTGCCCTAAGCAGTGCATTGAGCAAATATTATTAGTTAAAAAAATAAATAAAAGGAAATAAACAACATTACAATCTAAATTTTAACACATCTTACAGATTTTTAAACAACTTTGGATTTGAACTGTCAGACTAATGAACCTACAAAACACAGTAGGCATGTCTTATCTCTGTCACATAAACAGCTTTGTAGCAGGAATGCAAATCATTGTGCACACAAGCAAGTCCCATTTACACCACATTATTTTGAAAGCATATAACATTTGTAAACCCTCAATTCTTCACACTTGTGTTGCTTATACATTTAGTGCAATGAATAATCACACAACTGTATTGTATTGTTTGCACCAATGCAGCTCTATCTTCTCTATGTATTGTGTTTACTTTTTCCTCTTATCTGTGCTGTACTTTCAGACATGCAGTCTATAGGGCATTTTGTATCACTCTCCTTAAAATTTATTAGAATATTACATGGCAGTAGATTACAGTTTTCAAGGAAAGGAGAGTTTGGCTAATAGTGAACAAAAACTGAGAATGTCTGCTGTTCACTTCTATTTAAAAGCTTGCTACAGTAATTTCTACACTTTGTAAGTGTATCCTGGGTGACACACCCAATGCAGAGAAGAGAGTCTGAATTGCTGTTGTGTCTTCCTTCTCCCTACAGGAAATCATTCACAGTTGTAACCTATTAGCAACACTGAGGTAGTGCCTACACTATGTTTACATCAGATACGCGGAGTCAAAAGTTTGGGATTCAGCAATTTTAGTGAGTTCACAACTCATTTTCATCTTCACCATGCTCAGAATCCTGAATATACACCATATGAAGCTAAGCGCACAGCTAGGGAACTTGAAGGTGAGGGACCTGGTATATTTGGAGAACACAGAGGATTGATATTTCTTTGATCTATCTGCACAGAAGGCTTCTGGTGTTGCTAAGGTATTATTGCATTTGTCAAGTACATGCTAGATTTGTTAACATGTTACATAGAAAAATCATATACATGTGCATTAGAAAATGAAACTTTTATCTGTATGTACTTCTTACAGTTCACTCTTGACATAGGCATTTTTGGCAGGCGTTTATTTTCAGTGATGAACAGCCTTATTAACTGTCACCACAAGTGTTATTTTAAAACTGGTTACCTTGCAGTCTTCTATCTTATTTCATGAAAATGTAAAGTACTATATTGTCAATGACACAAGCATGTTATGCTTCTAAGATGGCCCATAGACACCTCCAGGGAAGTGCAGTGCATTGTGAGAGGTGACTGGCAATTGTATACAATTGACTTTTCTGTTGTAAATGTGTACACATTTTGTGAGAATTGTGTTGAAAGCATTCATAACAAGTGAATTATGTGATATTCCATGGATTGCACAAACTGTCATTTTCCTGTTGTTTTGGGGGCTGGGGGAGCCAAGTACCATTTGTGTGTTGCCATAGTAAAATTTGTGTTTCAAGAGTTTTGCTCTTGCAGTTGTGTAGCCATTCTAGTATTTCCATGGTAAACAATATAGTACTCTATTGACATTCCTTGTTTTGGACTAAACATTGGTTTGTTGTGTGAGTGTGATATGGTCAAACACAGCTCCTTCCACATAGCTACATTAACAAGTAACAGTATGCAAGGATCTGCCATTCATTTGTGCTTTTAGACATTTATTTTCCTATTTTATGTTCAATACTTACCTTGATAGTCCAACAGTTACAAGTCTTTTACTTTGGAGATGAGTATGTGAGATGCTAGTAGTACACAGCCATTACATGGGTAAGTAAAGATTGTGAGCATTGCCTGACATCAGTGCTACATATATATATATATATATATATATATATATATATATATATATATATATATATATATATATATATATATATACATAGCATGAAAGTTTTACCCTCTTAGGTGGTGAGTATGTGTGCTATACATTCTCTCTTGGCCAAGGTGGGGGCATATTGTGCATGCCTGTATCTACCTACACCCATAGAGGTTTGTGGTTCCCCCACTGACTCCTCATCTGTGTGTGGCTGTGGTGACCTTGCCAGTGGTGGTACGATGTGTGCCCCTTCCCCTTGGTGTTTCTGCTGTAGCTGTGCTCTCAGAATAAAATTGTGAAGGATAGCACAGACAGTGAAAATTTCAGCACAGACATGGGAATTGTACTCTGGGGTTCCACCTGGTGTATCTAGGCTCCAGAACTGTGACATCAGACACATGCTCTATGTTATTTCTTGTTTGAGCATGTGCCACATTACAGTGTTCTTAAGCTGGTGTGTGTGCATTTCTGATGGACGTCAACAGGTGCAACTTGAATCCATAACCTGCATTCCCCAGTAAATGACCTTGTTTGGGATATACCCCCCCTAGAAAACATGTGATAGAACTGAGAGTTGTGCCAGATATGGGAATCGTGGTAGCTGCCTTGGTTGCCAGTACAGATGTTCATGATGATTCCTGTGGCATTACACATGACCTGGCAATTAATGGAGTAGAAGCCCTTTCTTTTTATGTACATCCTTCCCTGTTCCCCAGGTGGTGCTTTGATTTAAATGTGCATGCAGTCTATTGCATCCAATACTTCAGGGGAGTGTGCTATGGGGTAGAACTCCTGCATAGTTGTAACTGTCCTCAGCTGTATAAGGAAAATGTATGTACTCACTGGCATGTTGTAGCATAGCATTCAGGAATTTATACAGGTTCCTGTATGCTGATGCCTGTGACACCCCCATCATGCCCCCTGTTGGTCTCTGGAAGGTTTCTGGAGCTAATCATATACCTTAGTCTCCACAGGTATTGGTTCCCTTTGGTTTGCCCTTGATGTCAGTTGAGGATGAAAGAGGTTGCAGAGTTCCTGTAGTGTGTCTCTATCCACCCTGTAGTGCTCTACAATTTCAACATCATGCAGACCATGAAATGTTAAATGGGTTCTAAACATACTTCTCCTTCTTGGCCGAGGTCAGTTATCAGCAGCGGCAGCATAGATTTGGGCCTGTTGTGCATACACATAAATAAGCCCAACAGAGGATGCCAACATTATTTCTGTGTACACTAGTTTATGTGGCTGTATTCCAAAAGGTTTTGGAATTTGCAGGGAAAACCAACATTGAGTCTACACAATTGCTTTATAGCTTGTTGAATAGCTCCTCCATCTTGATTTCGTTGATTAGCATACCGTTCAGCTGCTTATGTTGTAATTAGTATACCACAATGTTTACTGTGTTTGTGTGGTTATACAAGGCATGTAGAGCTGCTTATTGAATACCAAATGGTGCATTATCATGTGTGTTTCATGCTACAATGCGTACACATTCTTAGCGTGCCATGTGGCTTTATTGAATCTGCACTATAGTCTATTATTCTAGGAAAAAAAAGAAAAAAAATATATAAAAAAAGATACAAGTCCCCTCTAAGAATGTGAAGAGAGAAGGTGTTAAAAGGCAGTGATAGGTAGTTTGATGAGCAGTTAGTATGATAGTGAAGTATTTGTGATATAGATTATGCAGGTGAGGTGCATGTGCTTAACAATGAGTTAGTGAAAATTTTGTTGAGAAAAGGCTTAATTACGTGGAGGCTAGATATAGTTCTAATTTAATTTGAGGTAGAGTTAGTCTGACTATATAGTGCGAGTATAGACTTTGTCCCATACTTTTTTTGTTTATAGATTTCAAGCATGTTTTGGTCTTGAGAGTGCAGAAGATGATTTGGAGGACAGTGATGAAGTACTGAGGAAACAGAAGGGCAGGTCCATAGATTAGTACTAGGTTAACTGCCCCTCTGGGCCATTTTAAGACTAGCTAATTGCCCTATGTAAGTATTAAACTCTGCACCTTGTGTCTGTAAGGCAAACACTTTAACCATTATGTCAACCTCCCTGTGCAAGGTAGAGGGGTTATATAGTATTTTATTGGTTAGAAGAAGTTGTGTTTAGGTTACTTGATGTGGAAGTTCTAACCAGCTGAAATGAATGGCAAAATGCAGAGCAATGATGAGCTTTATGAGGCAGGTTAGCTACAAATCTAGCTATCTCATTATAGCATTGCTCCAATTCTGATTTAAGAGAGGTCAGGATGTTAGTCAAAATAGGTGAGCTATAGAGAAGAGAAGGCAAAGTATAAGAGTTAGCTGCAGTGATTCTACTACAAAGAGTAAGGATTTTTTTTTGTGCTCTGTAGAGCAGACCTAGCTTTATTTTTTATAAAGTTTTGTATGTGAACATCAAACTTTAGGTTGTTACCCATAGTGACGTCAAGCAATTGGGTATGGGAAGCTACTCCAATATCTGTATTGTTTAGAGAGATAATGTGGACATTTCTTTTAGCATTGGCATTGGACTTAGGAAAAATAGTAGTAGATTAATCTTTATGGGATTCAGTAAAAGTGGGTTTTGCTGTATTAACAGTTCAAATGAGTTCATGGCACATTGTGTCATGAATTGTAGTTGTAATGGGCAGTCAGAATAGCAGATGAGAGTTGAGTCATTTGCATACTTAATAAGGCAAGCTTGCTGACAGGAGGTATACAGGTTTTTGATGAAAATGTTAAAAGAGCAGTAGACTGAGAATAGAGCCTTCAGGAACATCCTTTTAACAAGGAGAAAGGGAGAGACAGAGAAACGAGCCATTTGACAGATTGATATATTTCAGACAGGTGTTAGAGAATCATAGAACAGTTGGTTTGGAAAGGTCTGGAGAGAATATTTTAAGTTAGAAGTTTTTCACATGACACTGTGTCAAAAGACTTTTGAGAAATCTAGAAAAACAGAAGAGATAAACTTTCCTTTGTCTCTAGCCTTATTAATGGTGTTGGAAAAGTTGAGGAGAGCTTAGTGGTGGTACGGCCTGGTCAGAAATCATGGCTGTATTGGGTTAGGAGATCATTTTCAAGAGGTACTGAAGGAGTTGCTTAGGGATCTTAGAAGGGGGAGGGGGGGCAGGAAGGCAATTGCCTTAAAGTTAGAGATTTCAAGATTATCTACTTTAAGGAGGGAAATAACAAAGATTCTTTCCAAAGCAGAGGGACATGAAAATCTTGAACAGATCTATTGATGAGAATTCAGGCTGGGTATACAATAGAGTCTGCAGCAAGTTTAAGGTACTGAGCAGAGAGATCATCACCAGAAAGAGAACAGGGTTTCAGTTTCTTTAGTAACTGTCTAACATATAATGTTGAGACAGGTTGGAGATTAAAGGCAGGGATGTTAGGGTTACTAGAGTTTTATGGTTGATTAAATGGTTTGGGAGAGCTGGAGGTAAGAGAGGCTATGATGTCAATGAAGAAAATGTTATATTTTGTGCTGTTTCTGAAGGGGATACGTCCAGATAAGGGTTTAGTGATGAAGGAGAGCCAGGCTGAAGAATATTCTTAACTGAGCTGTATAATGTGTTTGGATATTTTTGTGATTATCTTGTGGGTCTTTATAATATTTTTGTCTAGGTAAACGTTCTTCTTGCTGAGGTTACACAGCTCTTTGTATAGATGTAAGGTTTGAGAAGTTTCATCTTTGTGCTATTGTTTTTGCATGAGAATTCTAGTTGAATGAGTCAGCCAGGGAGTTTCAGAAGTTTTTACTCTTTTATTTCTGGTAGTGGCAAGGGTACTTAAAGTATGTGTATATATATATATATATATATATATATATATATATATATTGTTGAATTTATTAATGGCTTCATCTATGGATAGGGTTTTGAGTGGAGACTAGTTAAAGGATTTTAGTAAGTTTTTGAATGTGTCAGGATGATGTTTTTGTAGCTGGTGGGTGATTTCTCTATTGGCAAATATAGGGTGATGGTCACTAAGGAAATCAGGTAGTACCACTAGAGTTATCCTACTTGCTGAGGTCACAGACAAGTATCCAGTCGACGATATAATTTTTTATCATCCAATTTATTGAGTTGAGTAGGAAAAGAGAGTAGCTGTTTAAACACATACTAGTTAAGACTAGCAGTTGGGGACATTAGATGCTACAGGTAACCAATGAATGTTGACATCACCTAAGATAATGGTTTCAGTAGTGACATTTGTAGTTATCCAACAAAAAATTTCTTCTAATATGCTAATATCTAGCAAGCCTAGTGGCAACCAGAAGTGTCAGTCTATATATTGTCCACCGTGAAAAATATTTTTGTAGGCAGCAAATACTCCTAGTGGAAGAAGGATGATTTTATTCCGAGTAATGCAGAAACACAGGGAAACTGATGACTTTCTATAGAAAGTGGAAAGGGCAATCTTGCAAGTCCTGAGCAGCTATGATCCTGTGTGTGGGGGGAAGGGGACGGATATTTTGATATTATTACTAATGAATAATTTCTATTTACTTTTATATATGTGCCTATATTGTATACTTTTTAAGATCATTGCATATATAATGCATCAGTATATGTAGTGTTTTATGTTGTTGTTGACTGGTGGCCTGGGTCATGGCTGAAAAGAATCTTTGGAACAGTCCAACCACCCAGTTAACAAACGGAATTAATAAATAAAATACGTTGAAAGGGAACTATAGATTATATAGACATAATGTAGGAAATATAATTCGAGATGGAAAGGGGGAGGATGTTTATGCTTCGGCCTTTTGTAAATCCAAAAAATAAAGAAAGGAACACCTCTAACTTTAAATACAGTTTTAAGTATATTGTTAAGTGTAGAATATGAAAGTCAAATAAAGCTGAGTGATACAAACTTGGTAAATCATGTAATAAAATCCATGCAGATAGACATTCGGCGAGATAAGTTATAATATGGCACAATAAAAAAAAAGAAAAACAAGGAAATTAGATATTTTGAATATATACTGGGTGCATTGGAAGAAAGTGCAAAATGGTTAGGAAAGTTTTTTTTCCTATAATCTGGTAGCAAAACCTTAATGAATTTAAAGAAGAGGAGAGAGAGAGAGTGAGAGCGAGAGAGAGAGAGAGAGAGAGAGAGAGAGAGAGAGAGTAAGATGAAAAAAATATTGGTCCTATGATGCATCATCTCAAACCTTGCAGCAAAATGGGAAGATAGAAAAATTGAAAGAGATCTTGAAGGTGTTTGACAAAATATAATTACTAGAAATCTGTTTGGTGGAAGATAGTGATTAGTTTTTATAAAACTATACCACTTTTTTCTGCACCAACTAGTAGAAGCAAAGGATATGGACATCAGAAAGGTGGTCTACTTACACTGGCAAATATTGTACCTGAGCCAAGTTCAAAGATGATAAAAAACAGTAGGTTACTGGAAAATTAAACAGTATTAAGTCACTTAGGGAAATTATTAAAAATTTTAATACCCCACCCAGTGGGTATGTGAGAATATAAACCATTTGGCATGAGCCCTCAAATGTATAGAAAACACAATATTAAACTATATTGATTGTAAAAGATATCTGATAAAAAGAAACAAATGCAGAAGAATGAAAGGTATTAATGGTAAACAAGTTTTTCACACATATAATAAAATTAATAATGAAATACAATTTAGTGTTCGTAAATGGTAAAGATACGAACAAGTAGAATGAATGATGCACCTATGCATTGCTACATTGGACTGTGGTAATTGTCTAACAACTGACAGGGAATGTACATTAGAAATAAATCATTTCTAATAGCTGTATCTTGCAATCAAAAGTGAAAAGTGGAGGAATTATAACACAGAAAGTGATATGATATGCTTTTTCTTACAAGATACATATGCAGAAGGGAAAACTGAATGATTAACTCAAATGTTAAAATAGAAAATAGACATCATTCAAATGAGCAAGGTAACTGATATAAATAGATCATCAAGGAAATTATAAGGAAGTTCATTAAAGATATAGGCAAGTGAAAATAAAAAAGGCAATTTTGAGTAAGTATAATCAGAATTGTTAGTTTGATGAAGAATCTCAAAAAAAGTAAGAAATATGCAAACTGTGAGAGTATTAGTAACTGAAAAATATGTAGAGCCTATAAACAGATGAAAAGAGAAAGGAAGCAATATAAGTCAGAAATACAATGGCAACATACTTGTAGAAGATAGCTAGACAGAAATTCTAAGCTTAATTGAGACAGGAAATGGAAAGAAGCTTTAGTAAGATATATTAAATGTTAAGGTATTGACAATAAAGATCCCCAGGATTCAGCAAGCTCTGTACGGCGTGCAGGAATAGTGCAAGAGCTGCTGCAGGCAATATGGCTGCCGTGCGATCCAGGAATAAGTTCCTGGGACGTGCACGAGCGCTCCTGCACTATTCCTGCACAGACACAGCCCCTGTATGCTAATTACATCATTTGCTGGTGAAAATCATGCAAATGAGGTAAATTAGTGATCCAGGAAGCAGGCAGATGTCCGTGCAGGAATAGTGTAGACTAGTGTAGCCAGTGTAGCCAGAAGCTGAATAAATTTCTGCAAACTACAAAATGGAGGCATGACAGCTTATACAAATGCATGTATTAGAAGGGATAGGCATGCCAAAGGCCAAATATATGGCCATAGGCATGAAAAATAATTTCCAAATTATAAAAATTAACTTTTTTTTTTGGCCGATTTCAGCCGTTTAAGCACAGGACAGCAGTGCACAAACGGGATTGGCCCGAAAATAATTAAAAAAGCTGGAAATAAGCTTTTAAACCAAAATAATAATTTTGCCATAATAGTCAATGCCATGCATAACACAACAAGACTGTGGAATAATGGTTGCTAAGGGGGAAGGCTGAGTGTCGGATTTGTAACAATGCATTAGCAGTCAGTCCTAGGCAAATGAGGACAATGATACTGAATCACAGATTTCCCCTCAGTGCTAGCTTGCACCCAACTGTGTAGGTGCAGTAAGACAATGGTGTAAGCCTAAGAGCAAGTTGACTTCATAAGGGGGTGTGTCATGTGTCATGCATGCTGTAAAATTATTGGAGTCCTGTAGCCTGTGTTTGCCCTTAGCTAAAGAAAGCTAAGGAAGGGTGCGTGTCTGAAGCTGCCTAGCAGTCTTTACATTGCCTAAACTGGTCTGCGAGTTGCGCACCGGGTTTTAAACAAATAAAAACAAAAAAACAGGAAATAGCAGCTCTGTTTACATCTGAGCACGGGGTTTGCCCAGCGCACCTCGGGGCTTAAACAGGAAGGCAATAGGAAGGGAAAATAGCAGTAGGAAGGTAATCAAGGAGAACTAGCATAGCTGGCAGGTGAAATGTATCAGAACCAGCCAATTACACAGGCAGCAACCCAGCCCAGCACACAACTATAAACTATGCAAACACCTTTCCCTCTGGGTTTTCCCTCATACTCTACACCACCAGTGTACAATAACGGGGAAATTTTAACTAACAAAAGCAACAAATTATAAGGGCTGCTTTTGCTCTCATAAATCAACATGCAGAAGAGGCTGAGAGTGGTGAGGATGACAATGCTGATGACCAACCCACAGTGAGGAGAAGGAGAAGCGAGTACAGGCCCAGGGTAACCTACCAGGGGCTACATGAGCTGGAGACAGTGCAGCGCTATAGGGTGGATAGGGACCTCTTACAGCAAATTGTTGAGCTGTGCCGGCCACGCCTCACACACAGAACCGACAGAGGGGAACCCATCCCAGTGGATACCAAGGTATGTGTAGGCTTAAGAATACTAGCCACAGGTACCTTCCAAAAAGGGCAACTGGGGATATCATGGGGATCTCACAGGCATCAGCATCCAGGGTACTACACCAGTTCTTGGATGCCATGTCAGCACATACCAGTGAGCACATATATTTCAACACCCATGAGGCATTAACCAGCAATATGCATCTCTTCCACCAAATAGCAGAATACCCTGAGGTAGTGGGTGCTATAGACTGCCACACATACACATCAAAGCACCACCCAGTGATTATAATGAATGTGTGTGCTGGCAGCCCTGGAAGCTATCACGACTCCCACATCTGGCATATGACACAGCTGTACCAGAGATTTTCCAATGGGGACATCCCATACGGCAACCTAGTCGGGGATGCTGGTTACGTACTGGAGTCATGGCTGTTGACACCCCTCATAAATGCACACACACCAGAACAAGAACTCCATAATGAGGCACACGCACGGACCAAAATCATAATAGAGCATGTGTTTGGGATGCTCAAGTCATGATTCCAGTGTCTGGACATATCTGGTGGAGCCTTGCAGTACTCTCCAGCTACATGTACCCAAATTGTCATTCTATGTGCCATGCTACACAATATGATCTTCCGGAAACAGCTTCAGCAAGAACAGCATGGGAAGAGTCACACAGTCCTCCACCATTGCCAAGGCCAGCACAGGCACAGAGTGACTCAGAGAAAGAATAACCTGAGCCTGCACTAGTAGGCAGAAGGAGGCATCGCCAGTATGCACAGGCTTTGGCAAAGAGGCAATGCATAGCACATACACTGACATGGTAGAAACCCAAGGAATGACACGTCTCTCTGACTCACACATGCAGTAAAAGGGATGCCAAACAGGACACTACCTGTGCTTAACCATGTATAGGGAGTGTACTATGTGCATCCAACAAAATCAGCCCTCCATCACCATCCTCAGTACTGGCACAGTCACAAGGTAAGTCACTCTCACTATCAATTGCTGAATGGAGTAGGATGTTCTGCTACTTGTATCTATGGTATGGATGTGAGCATTCAAGGGAATTGAGTGGCTGAATGAGATGGCAGCAGATAGTAGACACCTATATGGGCAGCATGAGTTCCATAACAAATACTGGTGTCAACCTAGTAGGCAGTACTAGACAAGGTGACAAAACCCACTGCAGGACATGTGGTGGGCCAAATGTGTGCCCATAGGACACACACATGCATGTCAGTGAGGCTCACATACCCAAAAACAGTCTCAGCCAGTAGGACAGGTGTAGATGACCACAAAGAAAGGCTGTGCTAAGGCCTACAATTGATGGCAATGGAGACCAGGCCCACTCCAGACCTACACAGACAAACTACAACAGGTCAGGCAGTGGGATGTTAGTTCTGAAGGGTAAGAAGTCTGAAACTGAAATGTAGGTCAATAAAACCTAAGATCTGTACTACACTGATATGCCTCCAATCTGCATGATAGGTCAGAATACAGAATGAAATGGAAGCCAACAGAGTACCTGAAATACCAGTACGGTCATAGCAAATGTTTACAGTTGACAAATGTGCCCCCCCTCCGACAATCCTATGTAGAAATGTAGTAACATGTACGTGTGCGTATAATAACAGTGGAGCACAGATTACCTGAGCTGGCCAAAGTAGTGGGATAGAGTGTTGCACGTGTACAATATAAAGGGCTCTGTGTGTTAGGTTGTTGTGTGTTGTATATTGTGTTGAAAGAGGACAGCATGTAGGCATGGAGGGTTGTGTCCTGGTGGCCAATGGCCAGTACTGTTGATGACAGGGCCAGGTTCTCACAACTGCAGTGCCAAACACAATACATCCCAGCAAGACACAATCCAGCAGTAATCCATACTAATTGTTCGGATGTAATATCTGTCACCATCTGAAAGATGGACATGGCATGAATGTGGGCCCAAACATACAAACAGTATACAGGTGGAAGTACCCAGACAGAGAGTGTATAAAATGTTACTGTCAAATGGACACACCTTTGGATTTGTACATATTGGCAATTGAAGACTAATGCTTTTTCCTTCCCTGGCTTAAATGATACTTGTTCCTTAAAATGTGTCTTAAAATTAAAATCTTTAACCAGATAAAAATATTGACAGTGACATAAATGATTTTATTTATTTTTTTCATTATTTGAATTTTAATAATTTTATATATATATATATATATATATATATATATATATATATTTTTTTTTTTTTTTTTTCTTAATATATGCATTTTCATGTATGGTATATAGTTCTTTAAATGGTTTTTAGGAGCTGTATTTGTGCTTGGGAGAGGTTATGATGTTATAATTAACTGTGGTATTTAAATTTAGTACTGCACTTTGTTGTCTGAAAAAGTTCCTTCATTGTGAGGGAATGAAAGCGCTAACAATAAATTGTGGATTTTGAGCTGGTACTTATTTCTGGTATTTTATTCTACTGTTGGTGGTATTTGTTTTTCTAAGTTATATTGCGGACCTACTATATATCACAATGTCCACCTTACAAGGACAACAGATATCAAACAGCAGAGAGGCTGGTGTAGACAATCCATACCCCTACATGTGACATTATGGATTGGTGAACAATATAGGCAACACTTGTATTACCCAGAGAGCACTCTCCACCCATGTCTCGTACACAAACACACTTGGCTAGGCAACAACCACTATATTGGTAGTTCCCTGCATATTGCCCTCAGATAGTAACCATGGTGTGATTGCATTGGACTACAGAGGACATGGCACACTGTCCCATCCTTACAATAGGCAAATAATTGCTTACAGTGGTCTTTTGCTATGTTCCCCACTGGCCACCTGCAACAACTGTAGAGTCTGCAAATGTAACCCACAAAGGAAATACAATACCTTATACATATGCCCTGTATGGACAGATGCCACTAACACCAGTGAATACCTGTACCATGCTGTCAATGTAGGTGCAGGCACAACCTCATTTCCATAGCCAGTTCTCACCACATAAGGTCAGGAATGCCACATCAGATGGTAACAATCTGTCCACACGACATGCCCCAGAGACCCCAGGTACACTTCCACATGTCACAGAACATGCATGTGGGTCATGTGCACAATCCAGACACTGTCCATGTTATAGAATATAGAACACATACATGGCAAGCATTGCACAGCACTGGTCACCCACAAGTGTAACCCAGATGAGTGGATGGTAAATATAATACCCACCTGTGTGGGCCAATTCAGAGACTACACCACTGAGCCACACTGCAGACCATTGTCATGTGGCCTGATGCCAAGTTATACCCTTTGCCTAGCCTTGTACAGCCTTCTGGCACAGTCAACTACTACACACCTGTGAAGCAATGAACCCATGCATGTCGGTACTGGCAAATGTGTGTGTGTGTGTGTGTGTGTGTGTGTGTGTGTGTGTGTGTGTGTGTGTGTGTGTGTGTGTGTGTGTGTGTGTGTGTGTGGTGTGTGTGTAGCTGTGTATGTGTGTCTGATCTATAGTGATTGTGAAGGTGTTTTTGATTTAGGGTTAGAATTAGGGTTAAGTTAGTCATTGTCTGAATGGCATATGTGACTACATGTATGTTCTCTGACCGTGTGTGTATGTGTGTGTGTGTGTGTGCCTTTCCCTGTCATGATTAGTGATGTTCTTAGGGAAATGTTTTGGTTTAGGTAATGTGCCATGCTTGGATAAGCTGTAATGGTAGACTTATGTATAGGGCTAGTACATATGAGTAAGGTGAAGCAGTTAAAATTTTCAGAGAAATAAATGTTCTTAGGCTCTTGCACATCCTGCTGAAATCCTCTAAAATGTTTACTATGTATTAAGTAAGATTATTATTTTGGGGATCGGTAGTAAGCTGACCTTTGTGATATTCATTGAAAACTTGTATGTTACATGCACATTCCTCTGCACACAGTCTTGGAGGATACTTGCTGACTAGGACATTTCTATGTGTAATGCTGCAATCTCAGGATAACCATTTAATATGGCCCTCAGTTCCTACTGAAGATGTACCAAACTAGCATCAAAAAACAATCTTTCTACATGGGCCAAGTGTCCTACAAAGTTAAGGTGGACTGTACAAGCAAAGCAGAAAAGCAGACAAACCATAGACTACATACTATACAGTCATGTGACAATATCTCTTTTGCTTACTATGTTTCCTTTTGTCATCTCAAAAAGTACTGTGGAATTACAGAACACTGTGTATAACAAGCTGAACACCCTTTCCTTATAACGCCACACCTTCCTTATATTACTAAGTATACCAAAGTACAGCACAACAAACTTTCTGGGGTGCTGGATACATTCCTCTTATTACAGCACATTCATTGCAACATTAACAGTGCTGAAGTTATGGGTTACACCGTCCCTGGCATTTAGCATTTTGGAAACAGACTATCCCTACCTCACAGGACACCCCTTGTAACTTTTCGTATTGTGAGGTGCCAAATACAACTCTGCTGTGCATTCCACCAACTGCTCCACCCTCATGTCATGTCAGAGAGGGGGCATGCAGCCCACAGTTGAAACTGAGTGTTTAGCTCCTGCTGTTCAGAGCAGCATATCTTTCTGTGGCTCACTGAACATACATTGACAAATGTGCATTTCTATTTATGATTCACATGTTCTATAGCTCTCAACTTCTTCACTCAAGAAACAAGGCCAAAGCCACAGAGACCCAAAATCAGGGACAATTTTTTACATATTGTTCAAATTCACTTGCAAATTAATACAACAGGTTTTGTATCAATATGTATTTAATGGGCATTAAAAACTATGGGACATTAAAGTATAGCATTATTGCTGACTGCAATCCTCAGTGATATCCAGAAATCAGACAGTTTGTGAGGGTCAGGGCAAAAGAATGAGGCAAAATCAGGAATGTTTTGAAAAATCAGAGACAGCTGGCCAGTACTTCACATAAGATTAATTCCATATTGTATCGCTTTTCCAGTAAAGACAGACCCCAGGATTCAGCAAGCTCTGCATGGCATGCAGGAATAGTGCAGTAGCTGCTGGAGGCAATATGGCTGCCGAAAGATCCAGGAACAAGCTCCAGGGACATGCACGAGCACTCCTGCACTACTCCTGCACGGAAACAACTCCTGTATGCAAATTGCTCAATTTTCAGGTAAAAACCATGCAAATGAGGTGAATTTGTGATGCAGGAAGCTGGCAGCCGGCTGGGCAGGACTAGTGTAATCTGCAGGAAATGTATTCGGTTAGTAACTGAGTACATTTCTGCAAACTACAAAATGGAGCCATGACAGATGCAAATAAAGGGTGTATATAATGTGTAAAGCATGCCAATGGCCAAATATATGGCCATTGGCATGGAAAACAGTTGCAAAAATAAAAAAATAACTTTTATTTTTTTTGGCTGATTTTGGCCATTTAAGCATAGGGCAGCTGCACACAAATAGGATCGGCTGGAAAATAACAGAAAAACCCTGAAAAAAGCTTTCCCTGCAAAATCACAATTTTGCCATTAAAGTCAATGGCAGGTGGAAGACAACAAGGCCAGTGAATAGTGGCTGCTAAAGGGGAAGGCTCAGTGTCACACTTGTAACTAGGCATTAGCAGGCAATCCTATGCAAATGAGGGAAAGATATTGAATCCCAGATTCCCCCTCATGGCTAACCTGCACTCAACCGTGTAGGTGCAGGAAGACAATGGTGCAAGCCTAAGAGCTAGCTGACATCATAGAGGGGTGTGTCAGGCATACTGTAAGCTTATTGGAGCCCTGTGGCTTGGGTTTGCTCTTAACTTATCAGAGCTAAGCAAGGGTGTGTGTCTGAAGCTGCCAAACACTCTTTACATTGCCTAAGTGGGTGTGCACGCTGTGCATCATGTTTTAAATTAAAAAAAAAAAAAAGAAGAAGTAAACCAGGAAATAGCAGCTCCGTGTACATCTGAGCACTGTGTTTGTACGGCGCGCCCCTGGGCTTAAACAGGAAAGCAATGGGAAGGGAAAACAGCAGTAGGAAGGTAATCAAGGAGAACTAGCATAGCTGGCAGGTGAAAGATATCAGAATCAGCTCATTACACAGGCAGCAGACCAGCCTAGAACAGCACACTAGTATAAACTATGCAAACACCTTTCCCTTTGGTTTTTCCCACAAACTCTACACCACCAGTGTACACAAGCGGGGAAATTTTACCTAACAAAAGCAAAAAAATGATAGGGGCTGCATTAGCTCTCATAAATCAACATGTGGAAGAGGCTGAGGATGGTGAGGATGAGAATGCTAATGACCAACCCACAGTAAGGAGAAGGAGAAGAGTGTACAGACCCAGGGTAACCTACCAGGGGCTACATGAGCTGGAGATAGTGGAGCACTATAGGAGGGACAGGGACCTCCTACAGCAAATTGTTGAGCTGTGCTGGCCACACCTCACACACAGAACCAACAGAGGGTAACCCATCCCAGTGGATACCCAAGGTATGTGTAGGCCTAAGAATACTAGCCATGGGTACCTTCCAAAGGCCAACTGGAGATATCATGGGGATCTCACAGGCATCAGCAACCAGGGTACTCCACCAGTTCCTGGATGCCATGTCAGCACATGCCGGCGAGCACATATATTTCCACAACACCCATAAGGCATTGACTGGCAATATGCGTCTCTTCCACCAAATAACAGAATGCCCTGAGGTAGTGGGTGCTATAGACTGCACGCACATACACATCAAAGCACCACCCAGTGAGCAGGGTAGAGTCTACATCAACAGCAAGGGTTTGCACTCCATCAACTGCCAGGTCGTGTGAGATGCCCAGGGCATTATAATGAATGTGTGTGCTGGCTGCCCTTGAAGCTATCATGACTCCCACATCTGGCATATGACACAGCTGTACCACAGATTTGCCAGTGGGAACATCCCTTATGGCCACCTAGTGGGGGATGCTGGTTACTCACTGGAGCCATGGCTGATGATATCTATCAGAAATGCACACACACCCGAACAAGAACTCCATAATGAGGCACACACACAGACCAGCATCATAATAGAGCATGTTTTTGGGATGCTCAAGTCACAGTTCTGGTGCCTGGACATATCCGGTGGAGCCTAGTAGTATGCACCAAGCTACATGTACCCAAATTATCATTGTATGTGCCATGCTACGCAATATGATCCTGCGGAAACAGCTACAGCAGGAACAGCACGGGGCAGGGCCACACAGCTCCAACCATTGCAAAGGCCTGCACAGGCACAGAGTGACTCAGAGGAGTAACAACCTGAGCCTGTCCCAGTAGGCAGAAGGAGACATGCCCAGTATGGCCAGGCCTTGGCAAAGAGGCAATGCATAGCACATACATAGGAACCCAGGGAATGATACCACTCTCTGATTCACACATACAGTAAAAAGGATGCCAAACATGACACTACCTGTGCTTAAACATGTATGGGGAGTGTACTATGTGCATCCAACATAGTCAGCCCTCCAGCACCATCCTCAATACTGGCACAGCCACAAGTTAAGTCACTCTCCCTATCAATTGCTGAATGGAGTAGTATGTTTTGTTACTTGTACCTATGGTATGGCGGTGAACATGCAAGGGAATTGGGTGGCTGAATGGGATACCAGCAGATAGTAAACACCTATAGTGGCAGCATGGAATCTGTAGCAAATACTGGTGTCACCATAGTAGCCAGTACTAGACAAGATGACAAAACCCACTGCAGGAAATGTGGTGGGCCAAATTTGTGCCCATAGGACATACACATGCCAGTCAGGGAGGCTCACATACCCAACAACAGTCTCAGCCAGCAGGACAGGCATAGAGAAACACAAAGAAAGGGTGTGCTGAGGTCACTGATTGATGGATATGGAGAAGAGCCCCCATCCAGACCTACAGAGACAGATTACAACAGGTCAGGCAGTGGGATGTTAGTTCTGAAGGGTAAGGGAAACTGAAATGTAGGTCAATAAAACTCAATAACTGTAGTACACTGATATGCCTCTAGTCTGCATGATAGGTCAAAATACAGAACGCAATGGAGTACCTGAAATACCAGAACAGTCATTGCAAATGTGTGCAGTTGTCAGGTGCCCCTCCCCCCACAATCCTATGTATAAATGTAGTAACATGTATGTGTATGTATAATAACAGTGCAGTACAGATTACCTGAGCTGACCAAAGTAGCAGGATAGGTTGTAGCTTATGTACAATATGCAGAGCTGCATGTGTTAGGTTATTGTGTGTTGTATATTGTGTGAGAATGGTCAGCATGTAGGCATGGTGAGGTTTGTTCTGGTGGCCATTGGCTAGTACTGCTGATGACAGGGCCAAGTTTTCATAACTGCAGTGCCAAACACAATGCATCCCAGCAAAACATATTCCAGTAGTAAGCCATTGTAATTGTTTGGATGTAATATCTGTTACCATCTGAAAGATGGACATGGCATGAATGTGGGCCCAGACATACAAACAGTACACAGGTGGAAGTACCCCAGACAGTCAGTGTATAATATGATACTGTCAAATGGACACACCTTTGGAATTGCACATGCAGGTTAACAGCACATTAGTTGGGTTTGTAGTAGGGAATACCGATGTCATTTGGCCAAACACTGGCAGACCACAAAAGTCACAGGTATGAAGTATTGAGAAACTGCTGATGTCCCTGCATAAGCCAGCATAAGTCTGTGAGTTAGATGCAAGTAGCCTCTGTAGCACACATGCACCCAGCTCACCCTACCATCACCCGCAGGTACCTCACAGGTCTTATCCCTGCTGTTGAGAATGAATACAATATGACCCCCACCTCCATGTGAAAATAGCCACAGAATGCAGCATGCTGAAGAGGTGTCCCATGCAGGTGTGTCCCTAGGTGTAAGCAGCACCCTCCCAGCATCCACACCACTGGATCAATAATGACATAATCTACTGACATTAACACATTGCACACCTACCCTGCCACCCGAGGGAAATATAGTGGCTTGCAGTCTGGGACTGTAGGAATGACACAATGCAACGGCCTGCTACAGCTGGCCTGCATCACTACCAAATGCCCTACAGCCCTCTGCCAAAGGCCTGTGTCTCACCTGTACTGCCAATGTATGTTATGTTATGGACTCCCAAATAACAACACAACACAGTCCACAGAACCCAAATGCAAGGCCATGTCGACAAATCCCAGTAACGTGTCCAACATGTCTTACTGCATGAACTGTGGACCAACACCAAAGTACTGCTGGGATGAAGTGATAACTATAGGGAACCTATCAGATAATGGTTGCATAATATTTGGAAGAAGATAGAATAACAGAGGGGGTTAAGAGCATGGATGCCATGGAGCGTGTGAAGTCTGAAACTCAGCTGTGTGCACATACTATCCCTGCCTGCAAACACAGGAATGGGTGGCTACAAACCTGCTTGTAAACCACAGTGTGAAGGGGTAATGACCAGAAATACGACTCCTGCCTCTGGGTAACCTGTGTGAATCTGCACAGCTGTGAGGTATGGGAATAGCAGGATATGGCCAAACTGTCACGTCGATGGATGTACAAGCATGGGATCATCAGCCCTCACTATACCAAGGTGCTGAACCATTTACACAGACCCATCAGCAAGTGTCGACAACTTCCCCTCCAGAATGGCATGATTGTGCAAGAAAATGTAGGCTGCAGACCACAATACTGGACACAGCTGCATTCACCCAGTGTTTCCCAGGAAATTACTGCAAGCAAATATGTATACCTGACAGTACTTTATGACATAAAACATCACAGTGTAAAACAGTACATATGTCTGAATATCTCTGCTAACACCGAAACCATGTAGCCGAAGCAGCAGAGACACAATTACTTACAGTAACCCACTATCTTTTGACCATTTTGACCCCATATTGCCAACCGATCTACAAATATCCCGCAGAAACAGGTTGCTAGTTGTAGGTGTAGAACACAAAATCCTGCACTGGAGTATAACCTACCTGAAATGGATTCACATATTCAATACAAAAGGTCATACTGGGCATGCTCCCACACTTAAAATGAAGCCCATGTCTGGCAACAATGGTGGACTATACATATCTGACAGTTACAGTTGTTTGTACACACACTCCACATTGCACACCAGTCATGCTTTGCACACACATCAGATAGGAATATACACATATATTAAAGGACAACACACTATAATAGGCCAAAATTACACATACATAGATGTGTGGAAGAGAGTGACAGATAGTGACAAATATCCTCCCATCATGAGGCCTGTCCCACCCAGCACACATCCAATTGGCTAGATCCACATGATGTGCAAATGACAATCACTGTAGACATTTGCCTCTGGTATCCCTCAGCACTATAATGTCTGTGGTGCTTGTGATAACTGTGTAAGATGACTCTACAAAGTCAGTATCCATCTAGCAGTTGTGTACATGTACCTATGAAATATAAACCAGTGTGTGCCTGAGTGTTGTGTGTCTGCTTCCAGATGAATGGTTTATGGCCCATGCACACACACTGCACTCCATAATGCCCTACTATGGCAAGCCTGCTGATGTCATTCACCTTGAAATAATGAAAGAGTAGGCCTATACGTTCCATGGTGTGTACTATAACTGTGTAATGCTATAATGTGATGTACTAGTTAGGTAGGAGCTCTAATCCTAGACATGGCAAGTGTGTGTGCATAGAAAGCAATGCTTTTGTGGCCATTCACAGTCACTAGGCACTCCTAAAAATGGAGAATATCGATATCTGTGCAGTAACAGAGACCTGATACAAGGTTCCAGAGACCACCCCTGCAATACCAGGTACAGCCCTTACCACCCCTGTCATCCACCAAACCAGGACGAAAACACTAAAGGTGGAGGAGTGTCCATATTCACTAAGGATATTCACACCACCAGGCTACTTGCTCAACAAAATGCATCTGAAATACTCCCGGTGCAACTAACACTAGGTAAGACTGCAATCCAAATTGTATAGCTTGCTACAGATCCCCCACCATCCCCCAAGATTCCCACTACACCTTTCTAAACATACTGGGAAATATTATGATACAACCAAACACACAAATAATGGGTGACTTACACTACCCTGCCATTAACTGGGAAAACAACTTGTGTACCAACACATGTGCCCAACGGTTCTTGGAAGTTATAATTCACAATGCCCTGGATCAAGTAACCCATAGTCCCACCAGGGGCTCCAATATCCTAGACCTGATCATTATCAACATGGGAAATCAATGCTCCACACCTATGGACACCCCATTGGTGGTCAGGTCTTCCCATATGCTAAATCACCCTTAACATCCACATCCTTCCCCCACAACCTAGTAAGGAAACCTCCGTAACACATATCTCCAAATTCAAAGTCATGCTACACATGTCAGACGTGACTAACGGCATGACACCCATGCGGACGTGAACTGAAAGGACGACTGCTGAATCCTAAACTAAGACACTATATGAGCACATCCACTCTTGCATGAATCGTGCCATCCCAAATAGAACCAAGATGCTCCCCACCAAGAAAAGGAAGCCAATGTGGTGGTAGCTTGCCATAAACAAACTGTACAACAAAAGGAAGAAACTGTTGCAGAAACAAGGGAATTTCTGGGATGCAAAATACTCCCTTACCAGCCTCAGTAAGAAGCTGAGATCCCTCATAAAACCCTCCAAAGCTAGTTACGAACATAATATAGCCAAAGATGCCAAAGACAACTGCAAGACGTTCCATAGCTATGTCAGGAATCTAAATGGCAATGTTCAGATCTGCTCTGAGCTACAACAGGATGGCATTAAATATACTGATTGCAAGGATATTGCCAATATCCTGGCAGATCGATTCAGCACAAGCTGTACCCCCCTCCCGCCCATCTCAACACTGAAAGATTGCCAGATTATGGTAATAACAGCTGCACAGGTAAAAAAAACACTCTCCAGGGCTAAGAAAACAGCATCCATGGGACCAGACAACATCCCAGGCTGTGTACTACATGAACTACAAAATGAACTGGCACCTCACCAAAGTGCTATGTCTAACCATAGCCACACCTCAGGCTTCATGCCCTCTGCGTGGTGCACAGCTACAGTTATCCCAGTCCACAAGGAAGGATCCACCTTAGATCCTCGGAACCAATGGGTTGCCAACTGCTGTACTGACAGACCCCACACAGTAAAAGTAGGTGACTCCAAATCCAGCCCCAGACAAGTGACATTTGGAAAACCTCAGTGTTCAGTCCTGGGACCACTCTTGCTTGGCATCTACTGCTCTGAAGTACAGGCCAACACTAAGGGACACTGGCTAACAAAGGTCACAGATGACTGCAAACTGGGAGCCAATATTGAATCTCCACATGATGTGGATATTCTACAGAAGGGCCTTACAGAAAGAGATGCTTGGTGCCTGAGCCATGGCCTCAAGCTCAATGCCAAGAAATGTATAGTTATCCCTTTTGGGAATGGATATGTACCCGTGAAGTACTACATAGGTGGCAGTACACTAAACACCTAAATTGTGATAAGAGACTTAGAGACACAGGTGGACAGTGGTCTCACCTATGATAACCACATCACCACAACAGTCAGGAAATCCACCTATGTGGCACACTTCATCACTAAGGGCTTTACATCCAGGAAAAAGGAAGCCATTGTTCCACTGTAGTCATCTCTCAGTAGACCCAGCACAGACTACAATGCCCCATTTAGTATGTACTGCACAAGACCTCTGCAACAACTAGAAAGGCTGCAGACATACCTCACTAAAAGAATCACAGACCTAAACCAGATGCCCTATGCTGACCATCTGAAAATCATCCAGCTATACTCTGTCACATATTGTGTAATCAGAGGTGATCTCTGCTTAACATATAATGCCATGTTAAACCCAGAGCTATTGGACATGCCACACTTAAAGAAATCTGAATCTCTCATAGCCACATGCTCCAGGGATCCAAACCTTGTCATCACAATTAACAAAACATGCAGTAGGATGTGATCCTGACCCAGAGACTTCTCAGACTCGGGAATAGACTGCCCATACATGTCAAGCATACTGCCTCATTGGTCCTCTTCAAAAGGAACCTTGATGATTGGATGGGAGATAGGAAATTCACCCCGGGTATCATGTCAGTCACCCTGCTAGACAGGGGTCCAGAGAAGCAAATATTGTGGGAAGATATAGTCAGGGAATTGTCTTGGCTAGGCTTGTATAGGCCCTAGGGCCGATAGCCTAGTACCAGCCTATGAACCTATGAAACTATGACCTACACTTTCCATTGCCCAACCTTGGCAAGCCTGCTGATGCCATTCACTTTGAAATACACCTTTAGGGGAAAAAGTAGTCCACTAAGCTCTGTGGCATGTGCTATAACTGTGTAATGCTGTAGTGTGATGTACTAGTTAGGTAGGTGTTCTAATCCCAGACATGGCAACTGTAATACTTTGTGTGTGTGTTTGTTTGACTGTGTAGGAATCAATGATTTTGATGCCATTCACAGTCACTACAACTTCCATTGCCCTACTTTGGCAAACCTGCTGATGTCATTCACTTTGAAATACACCTTTGGGGAAAGAGTAGCCCAGTAAGATCTGTGGCACATGTTATAACTGCATAATGCTGTAGTGTGATGTACTAATTATGTAGGAGTTCTAATCTCAGACATGGCAACTGTAAAACCTTGTGTGTGTGTGTGTGTTTGTTTGTTTGTGTAGGGATCAATGCTTTTGAGGCCATTCACAGTCACTACAACTTCCATTGCCATACTTTGGCAGGCCTGCTGATGTTATTCACTTTGAAATACACCTTTGGGGAAAGAGTAGCCCAGTAAGCTCCATGGCGCATGCTATAACTGGATAATTTATGTAGTGTGATGTACTAATTAGGTAGGAGTTCTAACCCCAGACATGGCAACTATAGAATGTTGTGTGTGTTTGTTTGTCTGTGTAGGGATCAATGCTTTTGAGGCCACTCACAGTCACTACAACTTCCATTGCCCAACTTTGGCAAGCCTGCTAATGTCATTCACTTTGAAATATACCTTTGGGGAAGAAGTAGCCCAGTAAGCTCCATAGCATATGATTTAAATGCATAATGCTGTAGTGTGATGTACTAGTTAGGTAGGTGTTCTAATCTCAGACATGGCAACTGTGAGATTTGGTGTGTGTGTTTCTCATTAGTAGCCTGTTTGGAGGTAGCTGTGAGTGTGTAATAACAGGACTCATTGTGGAGTGGGTTTTGCAAATTTCTTATATGGTGGACCTATTATATGTCACAATGACCACCTTACAAGGATAATATATGTAAAACAGCAGAGAGGCTGAGATAGACAATCCATACACCTACATGTGACATCATGGATTGGGAAACAATATAGGCAACCCTAGTATTACCCAGAGAACACTCTCCACCCATGTCTCATACACAAACACACTAGGCTAGGCATCAAATACTATGTTAGTAGTTCCATGCATATTGCCCACAGATAAAAAACATGGTGTGATTGCAGTGGACTACAGAGGGCATGGCACCCTGTCCCATCCCTACAATAGGCAAATCATTGCATACAGTGCTCCTTCATTATATTCCTCACTGGACACCTGCAACAACTGTAGAGTCAGCAAATGTAACCCACAAAGGACATACCATGCCTTATACACATGCCCTGTATGGACAGATGTCACTGACTGCAGTGAATATCTGTATCATGCTGTCAGTGTAGGTGCAGGGTGAACCTGGTTTCCATTGCCAGTTTTCACCACATGAGATCAGGAATGGCACATCTGATACTACACCTATCGTATCCCTCCTTTATCACTCTTGCTGATGTCACTCACCATCAAATATACCTTTGGACAGCTCACCAGCATGTAAGCTCTGTGGCACATGCAAAAACTGCATAAACATGTAATAGCAATACATAGTCAGGCAGGGGGTTGAAACCCCGTAATGGTAAGTGTGTGTGTTAGAAAAATATGTATTAATGTGTGTATTAGCAATATGCTTAGTGCATATAGAGCTTGAAAAGGGTTAACACATTTATTCTATTTCATACTGCATAAATCTGTACAAACTGCAGTTGCTTTCTGACCTTGTATTGTTAGCTAAAATCTTGCTTCTGCCTTGGAAATTTACTGAGAAGCAGATGATTTCTTCTTGCGTTAGGAAAAGAATGAATAGAACAATACTACTTGTATGAAACTTAGACAAGAAGTTCCGCTGTGCCATGAGAAAATACACAGCTGTAGAAGTTACAGATAATTAGTGCAAAGCCTGCTTGAAAATATGAACTGCAATCAGCATTTGCTTGTATCTGAATTTGAAAAGTACCTTGAAATGTAACACTGTGCAATAGAAGCTTGTAAATGGATTAATGGTCACCAAGGCCAGGTTGTTTTTCTCAAAAGTTTCTTACAAATCTAGTTATGTCAGCAGAAAATCTGAGTAACATCTGCTGTAGAACAATACTGAAAGTTGTGTTTGATTACGTCAGCTTAGAAGGCCATGTCTTGCAAAATAGTATAAGAATGAACATACTTCCTGTTAGTAGTTAGACAAATCCTTGTATTTGCATGTTTTTGTCTCATTGCGGCAAGTCAATTAAAAGTGCCTCAACTGAACCTTACGTGTATTGGTCTTTGAAGTTTTTTCCTTTGACAGATTGGTCCTTCGGACCAGAAACCCTCACTTTGCCTCGGATCAGACAGGCCAGGTGGCTTGAAACCGTACGGGGAAGAAACCACATCAGTTCTTCTTATTTGAAAAGCCCTCCGACTGAATTGTCGTACAAAAGAGGCCAGCCACTTTCTGATCTGTGACTGAAGGATGGGTTTACTCGAACCAGGTGATCAATCATGAAGGCTCAGGTAAGGTGAATCTACCTTCTTTTTCTGTTTTAGATCAGGGACTAGATTTGTTTTTGTTCTGTTAAGACTTTATTTATAAGTCAGGGACAGAAAAATTACTGTCTTGTCATAGATCAGGGAAACAGAGCAGGTAGGCTGTCATTCAGAAGAGACTATAAAAACATCCATGGTACCACGTTAAAAATAAGGAGTTAAGTAACTATTAAAAGGGTAGGACAAAATGGGTAATAATTGTACAAAAAGGTCCCAAGATCCGCCATTAACCGAAGACGCGAAATACATGCAGTCACAGCGTGCTGATAATATTAAATACTACTCAAAATGGGTTAATAAGTATGAATTTGATGGTAAACTAGAAAAATCCTCACTTGTCAACTTGTCAAACAGCTTAAAACCGATTCTAGAGGTCGGGTAAAAAAGCAACGTCAATTAGGAATTCCTCAGGCACACAGGTGGATTGAGGAAGTAAACCGAAGGGAACAAAAGAGAAATAATTCAAAAGCAATGTTTTTAGATAAGGAGGACAATAACTTAGTAATAGCTTCAGCCACTCTGCCTCCCTTACCAGAATATGAGGCAAGTGAACAAGTTAGTCCACCCCTGCGATATCCTGCTGTCACTGTAAGTAGAGACACTACAAAAGCGAAACCGTTTATTAGAGATCCCGTTGAGACCAGGTCTCGAACACGGGCAGGAAACTCAAAAGGGGACATTGAGTTATATCAAATGGGTAGAAATTCACAATTTATGAGTGAAGAAGAAATATGCCCACTTATAGAAATGCCTAATCCCCAGGCAGGGCAAGAAGGTCAGAACCCAACTATTCTAGTGTATAGACCCTGGACTGGGGAAGACATCCGGAAAGCCACTGAGGGAATTCCCCATCCAAAAGTTAATTTTAGAAAATTCTTAGAAGATTTGCAAGGAATGAGGCTGAGTTATAATTTAAATGGGGAAAAGGTAGAAAAAGTAATCAGACAAATTGTGGGACAAGATTGGCACATGATTAGTGGTGACTGGAATCCCCGTGACGTTGTGCTCAGGCCCCTCCCACATAGCAGTGCAGAATTGACAATAGAGTGAAAGGTCTTACAGACCGCATCTCTGAGAAATGGAAGCCTAGGGCAGACTGGACTTGCATTAAGCAATGCATCCAACAGGAAGGTGAAGCTATTGACCGATATTATGCCAGACTATTAGAATGTTTTAATAACCACTGTGGAATGCAGGCTCATGAAGATCAGACACATGATTCCCCATATGAGCAGCAGTTAAAGAATGCATTTTTGAAAGGCAGTATTGCACCCATAAGCAGTTTTATTACAAAACACATGGTAGAGCATTGTACAAGCAGGTTACAGTCATTGCTTGAATATGCTAGGCATGCCGAAAGGCATTTTAGTAGGAAAAAGAAAAAGAAAGCCCAAGTATTTTCTGTAGAAGATGGAGCAGAAGTATATGTAGTACAGTCCGGGAAAAAGGGCAAGAGAAATGCCCAGGGAAACAAACAATCTGATCAACGATCAGAGGACTTTGAAGGGCAAAAGAAAAGGGGTGAATATTTTAAATGTGGTAAGAAAGAGCACTTGGCAAGGGATTGCAAGAAAAACAAGAAGGCAACCACGGAGGATAAGGAGGGTGCGGACTGACTATATAATAGTCAGGAATCACTAGAAGGGGATAGCAGATAAAGGACAAATGAATATGTGATAGAGGGAGTAGAGAATGTGACAGAAGAAATAGAGGAAGTGCAAGAAGTCACGGATAGTGAGGAAAATGAAATATTGGATTTGGCTTCATTGAGCTTAGAGCTCTATTTAGTAGACACGAGACCGGAAGTTACACTCCTGGTAGAAGGGAGGGAAGTCAGATTCTTGTGTGACTCAGGGGCATCATGGACCCTGGTACATCCCTCCAAACAGCCAGAGAATTCAGAGTCACCTGATTACATATTAGTGAAAGCAGCTAATGGACAGCTGTATCGGAAGTCCCTCTCCCATAATATTGTGATAACTGATCCTGTTTCAGGATTGACCCAGAAAAGTAAAATTGTTGTACCTTCAAAATGCCCAGTAAACCTCTTGGGCAGAGACCTTATGCAGCTATTTGGTATAGCAGTAGTTCCGACCATGCAGGGTATGGAAGCACAGTGACAAATTGATACCTTTGCAGTGCAATCGGAGGGTGAAATGTTTTATTGGTACAGCCAGAACTTGGTTACCACTGGTCCAGGGGCGATGACCGAAGAGTTGATGAATGTAGCCATCAGCAAGTTCCCCTCCCTTGACATTGATAAACAGCATTTGTTGCACTGTACTCTGTATTATTGTAATACACCAGGACCTGATAAGGAATATGAGCAAGAATTGTTTGAAAATCGTGCAAACAGATTGATATTATGTAATCTGTACTGGGACACAGAAGGGAACAGTGTAGCCAGCTGTTCATTGCCCCAGGAGTTCTTTGCACTCTATAAATCTAATCGATTACCACATGTTAGCTTAACTAAGGGCAAGAATGTAAAATGGGTAGACTTAGGAGAAAAAGTCACGAGATGGGAAAACAGACAGAGTTAGAATTGTCAGAACAGGGAATACAAATGCAGAAGCTGAATTGGATAACTCAGACCCACTCAGCTGTACACTTGCAGTCTAGCAGGGACAGCTGATTGGCACTCCTATTGAAGGAGGAAGAGAATGCCTTACAGAATATACCAGAAAATCTCTGGTCAACAGGAAAATCAGATGTAGGACTTATTCGTACAGCAGGACCAGTTACTATTACGCCAAAGTCAGCATTTAGACCACAAAAGAGACAGTATCCCTTAAGAAAAGATGCAGATGTAGGAATCAAACCTATTATAGCAGCTTTACTTAAGGAAGGGGTGCTGGTGGAATCTCCTGATTCACCATGTAACACACCCTTATTTTCTGTTGAGAAAGCGAATGGAGAGTGGCGTATGGTCCAAGATTTACAAGCTGTAAATGATGCAGTAATACCAAGGGCACCTATGGTGCCAGACCCACACACCCTGTTGAATGATTTAAAACCTCAACAGAAATATTTTTCTGTGGTAGATATCAGCAATGCGTTTTTTTCAATACCGATACACCCTGACAGCCAGCATTGGTTTGCATTCACATTTCAGGGGAAAAGGTATACATATACGCGACTACCACAGGGGTATTTTGAAAGTCCAACAATATTCTCACAAGAAATGGCAAGCAACTTGGCGGGATTTACCCCACCAAGAGGTAGTCAAATTTTGCTTTATGTTGATGATATCCTGCTGGCGTCCCCCACCCATCAAGATTGTAAAGAAGATACCATAGCACTATTACAATTTTTAGCCACTGAATGACATAAAGTAAACAAAAATAAACTGCAGCTTTGGAAAAAACAAGTTAAATACCTAGGATATGTAATATCCAAGGAAGGTAAGACATTAGATAAGAACAGACAAATAGCGATTTTGCAAGCACCAAAACCCACTACCAAGAAGGAAATGATGTCCTTCTTGGGTACGACTAATTTTTGTCAGAGTTGGATTCCAAACTATGCCTTGGAATCTGCACCGTTGACTAACCATTTTTTTATAAAAAGCTTATGGCAGCACAGAATTTATTACAATGGACACCAGAAGCAGAATCTGCTTTCTGCAAACTGAAACAGTTAATAGTGTCCTCATTAGTTTTGGGATTATCAAACTATCATAAACGTTTTTTCCAAACTGTAGATTGTAAGCAAGGTTATATGACATCAGTGTTAACACAGCAGCATGGGGACAAGCAACGCCCTATTGCTTATTATTCATCACAAATGGACCCAGTGGCATGGTCTTTACCTCACTGTGTACAAGCAGTAGTTGCAGCTGCAATGGCAGTACAGGCTTTGGCCTCAGTAGTGTTGTTCCACCCTCTCATATTGAGAGTGCCTCATGCAGTCGCGATCATTTTACTACAAGAGAAGGTAGCATATCTTTCCCCTGCTAGGCATCTTTCCTGTATGACTATATTGTTGAGCCAACCTCATATGACAATTGAATGATGTATGACTTTGAACCCTTCTACCTTGCTCCCAACCCCTGCAGATGGCACACCACACAGCTACCTGCAGGTGATTGAGCAAAAGACACTGCCTAGAAAAGATCTTACGGATGTTCCCTTGGATGATGCTGAGGTGATATACTACGTGAACGGCTCATGCAAAAGGGGTCCTGCAGGACAGAACCTAGTAGGATATGCAGTAGTTTCTGACACAGACATTACAGAAGTGAAATCTTTACCACATAGTTTATCTGCACAGGCAGCAGAATTGATTGCCTTGACACAGGCATGTACCTTAGCAAAGGATAAATGTGTGAACATTTTTACTGACAGCCAGTATGCTTTTTCTACTGTACATGTTTTTGCGCAACAGTGGAAAAATCGAGGAATGATAACATCTACTGGCAAACCAATGAATCATGCACAGTTTATTTTAGATCTTTTAGAATCTATTCAGTTACCTCAGAAAGTAGCTATTTGTAAATGCACAGCTCATACCAAGCAACAGGACAGGATTTCAAAAGGTAATGCGAGAGCTGATACAGCTGCAAAGCAGGCAGCTTCAGAAGTATTTCTTTTGAATGAGGAACTACAACCCTCTGAGATTTTAGACTTAGAAATGTTAAAGACAATGCAAAAACTTACTACACAAACTGAAAATCAAAGATGGGTAAAACGAGGAGCAATTCTCGAAAAGGGGCTGTACATCTCTAAAGAAGGAAAACTGGTATTGCCGTCTAATTTGTTTAGATATGCAACTTTGTTGAGCAATGGGCAGTGCCATGTCTCAACAGGGGGGATGGTACAGCTGGTGAACCAAGTGTTCACAACGTACGGATTTACAAACTACTCTAAAAAATTTTGCTCGTTATGCCACATCTGTAATAAACATCATGCACAAGGGGCATTAAAGCCCAAGCAAGGGAGTTTCCCTACACCACCGTATCTGTTTCATACTATCTGTATGGATTTCATAGAGTTGAATAAATGTGAAAATAAGAAGTATTGTCTTGTCATTGTAGATATGTTTTCCAGATGGGTGGAAGCCTTTCCGACTAAAAATCCAGATGCTATGACTGTGGCCAAAGTTCTTGTTAAAGAAATCATCCTTAGATTCGGCATTCCGGAAAGGATCTACAGTGACAACGGCACACACTTCGTAAATCAGACCATACAGCAGTTAAGTAGACATTTTGGTATTTCTCTAAAAAATCATTGTGCGTATCACCCACAATCAGCAGGGCTAGTAGAGAGGCATAATGGGATTTTAAAGAGTAAGCTAAGAAAATTAATAACAGAAACGCAGAGAAACTGGGTGTACTGTCTGCCCCTGGCACTGTTGAGCATGAGAACTGTTCTGAATGCAAAAGGACTGACTCCTTTTGAAAAACTCTTTGGAAGGGCTTACTATATACCTCAGTAGAAATCTGTCATGCCCGCAGACCAGGAAGCTGACAGTACATTAGCTGAGTATATGCAAAACCTCTTAAATTCTAAACATTTGCTGCAGTTAAATTCTGTTTCAGATAAAGAACGAACCAGACCGTCAGAAGTGGCAGTGCCCCCTGGAGCGTGGATCTGCCTGAAGATAGTTAAGAAGAAGAATTGGCCACCTCCGAAGTGGGAAGGTCCATATCAAGTGCTTTTGTCAACATCCACTGCAGTCAAAACTGCGGAGCGTGCCTCCTGGATCCACCTGACGCACTGTAAATTAGTTAAAAACTTTAAACTGGACAAAAATCCTGTTACATGCCAAGAGCAAAAACGATAGTCCAGAAGAAACAGGAATGCAGAACAACCCTTTCCTCAGAAGTATTGCATAATCATCCTGTTAACTGCATTAGTGACAATAATCTTTTTGTTGTGGCCTTTTCTTTTCCCAGCCACACAGACTGAACTGAATAAACGTGAAGCGTTACTCATAAACTGGCATCCAAACTTTAACACTTACCAGGCAATTAAATATGTGTATACTGAAACTTTCAATGTTTCGAATTGCTGGATTTGCACAGCTTTGCCGACAGCATACCGGCGGTTATTAATGACTACAGTCCCCCTAGGGGTCAATGAGACCTGGGAGAACTTGATTTATGATACCTCAACCATTACAGCACAAGATAAAATAGTATTGCACTTGTCTGTTCCACAAAAGGGAACTGTGTGTTTTTATAAAAATGATACTGTTCAGGTGGGTTGGAGCAATTGCAATGTGACTGTTCCTTATAAATGTCACACTAAAGGTAACAAAGTAGATCTTTATTGTAATACAAACTATGATTCATTTCTTGCATTGATGCACAAAACACTTGATGAAGTAAAACATAATTCTGTTCTTTATAAACAGCTGTCTACAATTGATAGAAAAATGTTTCATGCAGGGCGAGTGTATATTCATAGCAAGGTTACTACTAAAGTAGAGGACTGTTATTTTGTGTGTGGCAGAAAGGCATACAAATGGTTACCTGAGAATTGGTCCGGCAGTTGATTTTTGGGTTACCTGGTTCTGGTCATATGACACACTGTAGTTTTGCCTCATGGAAAAATTCGAAATGTCCGAGAAGTCGTCAAGAAACCTGTAAATCCAGTGGGACAAATCGATGCGCGTTGGAAAGACCATCACTCTCTAGGTAAAGGACTGACACACATGGACTTGAGTGATAGCGTTATATCGTGGGCAGGCATATTACCAGCATATGGAGCAGTGAAATCGATCTGGGAGCTGAAAAAAACTGTCAAAACTTCTCGAAGTAATGAGTAATGCAACTTTTTCCGCTCTCAAATTGGTGACTGATGAACTGAATGCTATGAGAACTGCAGTGCTCCAAAACCGCATGGCTCTCGACTTCACCCTAGCAGCGAGAGGTGGTACATGCGCTTTAATCCAAGAAGAATGCTGTTCATATATTCCTCACCATAAACACGAGATAGACAATCATCTTGAGGTAATTCAGCAAGTGTCGGCCATGACCAAACCAGGCCCAAACCCACTGATGGACTTTTTCCAGAAGTGGTTTGGGGGGTGGGGTACCATCCTAATGAACATCCTGATTGCCATTTGTGTAGGTATGCTCCTACTGGGAGTATGTGTTTGTTGTGGTATCCCCTGCATGAAAGCCTGATTAAAGACCTTATAGACATGTCAGTTTCTGAAACCTTATATCAAAGTAGTGAGTATGAAGTACTGTTAAAAGACTAAAAATGCTTTCATAAGTTTAAACTGAATGACTCTCTTAACTGCAAATCCTGAGTGGAAGAGGCTAGGAGAAGAAAACAAACTGTTTATGCTTATTTTGAGAGTAGAATAAAAGTATTAATAGGGGGAAATGTTAGAAAAATATGTATTAATGTATGTATTAGCAATATGCTTAGTGCATTTAGAGCTTGAAAAGGGTTAACACATTTATTCTATTTCATACTGCATAAATCTGTACAAACTGCAGTTGCTTTCTGACCTTGTATTGTTAGCTAAAATCTTGCTTGTGCCTTGGAAATTTACTGAGAAGCAGGTGATTTCTGCTTGCGTTAGGAAAATAATGAATAGAACAATACTACTTGTATGAAACTTAGACAAGAAGTTCCGCTGTGCCATGAGAAAATACACAGCTGTAGAAGTTACAGATGATTAGTACAAAGCCTTCTTGAAAATATGAACTGCAATCAGCATTTCCTTGTATCTGAATTATAAAAGTACCTTGAAATGTAACACTGTACAATAGACGCTTGTAAACGGATTAATGGTCACCAAGGCCAGGTTGTTGTTCTCAAAA
>NC_056733.1:1548998274-1549068274 GCF_019279795.1 Protopterus annectens
ATAGTTAGATGTGGCTGCTGCTCTACCAGACATTGCATGTACCTTTGTACCTTGTTACGCTCTTTTCCCTAAGGGCTACCTGGGCCTTGCAGTACCAGCACAACACTGTTGTGCAAATGGGTTGATAGGCATGGGATACCCACTGAGTTCTGGCAAGTGTGTGTATGTGTGCATGTGTGTGTATATATATATATATATATATATATATATATATATATATATATATATATATATATATATCTATATATATATATATATATATATATATATATATATATATATATCTATATAGGGTACAGCATTCTGAGGCCACATACTCCTATTATAATGCACATTACCAACTGTATTAGGGATAGTGATGTTGCTGACCGTAGGAGAGGCATGACAATGCATCACCCTCCTATGCCGGTGGCATGTGCATTAGATGCATATCCCTGTAGTAGCACTCTTTGGATGGACAAGGGGTTGTATTGCAGTCCTGGTCAATGTATGATGGTGGGTATGTCAGAGTGTTATGGATTCCAGTACGTACAATACCCACAGTGGTGTGTGGATTCTGGGTATACTGTCATTACGCCATGGTACACCCAGTACATGCCCCATGTACCACTGTATGATGACCACTGTCACCATCAACCATACAGGTAACTGATAACACTATCCAGCCCAGTTATGCATGTGCTGTGTGCAACCTACCTGTAACACAATGGGCAAACTGACAAAGGTGTTAGCACTGATAGGTCCAGGTCTCTCAGATGTGTGCCTGACTGTAATGTGTTTGTCAATGTGTATATGATGGTATGTCACACTATGTATTGTCCATAAACAACCATTACATCCCCCATTACCATACTGTACATGCCTGGGGATGTTCTGCATGTCACATGTAACCTGGAACACACCTCATCCTAAAAGCTGTGTGGTGTGCACAATTAAAGCCACATACATCAGTAGCACTACATACAGTAGGGGTCTAGTCCCGGTGTTGCCAAGTAAGCGTGTGCATGTTTATGGAAGGATCTACTTCACGTCACAGAATATACATGTCCCAGGGGGGTTATCTGTCCAAAAACTGCCTGGCATATGCTAACATTTCACAGGTATCATCCTGTGGACATACATTCCATCACAGCTAGTGTTAGATATGTAGATGGCCTCTTCCCCCACTGTATAGGTATGCAACAATTCTGGGTTTGGTATATATAGCTGGGTGTGGCTGTTGTGCACACAGCCAAAATCATTGCAGTCACTGTTGAGTGTACCCCCCCCCCGTGTAGCTGGCCGTAATACTGTACAGTTCATGTTAACAGGTTAGGTAGTTGTCTATCACACTATCTGTGGTTCTACTGCACCTCTCACCCTCCAAAGGGTAGGGGTGTGCCACTCACACCATCACACATATGTTTACTGAGTTGAGGATTGCACTACATTGGGGAAGGGGACATAAACCCTGCCGGTACCATTGTCAATGACATTAAACTAGTGGACTGCTTATTCCACAATGTGCTGTTGTGCGTAGTCTGCCTTGGTGGAATTACATAGGCTACAATGGGTTCCTTGCACAGGTACATACATCCCTGTATACCACCATTGTTGCAGGGTTTGTGTGTACATACTAGTTTAGCATGGAATGCAGTCTGTCTGCATAGCTGTCAACTGTGGGCCTATCCACATAATGGCCAGAGGATTGCCTGTTATATTTTGTTTGTCCACCACACAGGTCTTGTGTCAGATATATCACTTGTATTGTGTCTGTTGAGTGCTATCAGTAAAGGCTACATCCATTTGTGTTTCTGACTTCATATTTTTAAAGGTATGTTGCAGACTATCTTGTAACACCAGCAACTGTCTCAGTGTATAACTACACTATTTCAAACATGGCCCTGCTTTCCAGCCTCTGTCCTCCACCGATTTACCAGGCTTTGTCCATATGACATGCAGTAAGCAGTTGTTATGTAGTGGCCTATATTTATGTTGTGCTGCCATTCCTGCCATCATTCCAGTGATTTTGTAGGCCCCACACATATTGTGAGGTAGGGTCCATATATATGTGAGCTACAGCTGGACAACACATGTGTGCCCTTCTGCAGTCCAGAGGTCAGTGTATGTAACAGTGTTATATGCCCCTGTAAGTCAGTCTATGGGTGGAGGGGTATGCACCATATATAACCTAGGCTGTTGCAACATGTGAGGGATATCAGTAGTAAGACACCTTAAGGTATATGGCTGTACATTTTCATACATTTCACCTTGGGAACATTGGTGGCCTAGTGCTTACTGTCATACAGACTGTTCTGTTTGTCAATGTGACATTGATGTTTTCAGTTAAGTATTGTATGCAACAAATACATCTTCACTGTGGCAACTTAATTCTTTACCCCCTAGGGGTTGAGTACAGAGTGTGCTTGGAGGCTGCTGAACCATACATCTGCATTACTTACTGTTGATTGATTGTTATCCTCTGGCCCAGTCTTTCTTTACTGTTGTACTACATGAAGGCCTTGGCCTGGACAGCAACATATGTTATGCTTTCGGATTACTGTATAAAATTATCTACTTGAGAGTTGCATTACTCAGTTAGTATGTATTTCAAACACCTAACAGCTATATGACATAGCATATACAACTGTAATAGTACACAAATAAACATTTCTTATGTACGCAAACCTGTATGTGGTGTCATATCCTTTGACTTCTCTGTGGGTATATGTTTCATGCAATAATTGTCGTTTGTATGAGTGAATCATACACTGTCCATTTTAAAATGTGACAACTGTAGGAATACTGACTGTTCAATATGCTGTGCACCCTCTAGTATGTGTAGTTACATATATATCTTTATATATGTGTGTGTGTATATATATATCTATATATATATATATATATATATATATATATATATATATATATATATATATAACTATATATATATAACTATATATATATATATATATATATATAGTTTTGTATAGATATATATAGTTTGTGTATATATATATATATATATATATATATATATATATATACATATATATATATATATATATATATATATATATATATATATATATATGTGTATATATATATATATATATATATATATATATATATATATATATATATATATATATATATATATATATATATATATATATATATATATATATATATATATATATATATATGCATATATATGTGTGTATATGTATCGTTGGAATGTTTATTGCTTCCACATTGTACATTCCCTATGGTAGCTAGACTGTACTGCATGATGTTATTGCTACCATCCTGACATCATACAGGTGGGATGGATTACTGTTAACTTCTTGTGGCTATGTTGTGTTGGGTCGTGGGTATGGGACTTGCAAGTGTTGGTATCGTGCTGCAAGGCAGAGCTGTTTGGCTGTGGGGGAGGGGCTAATATCAGTAATTATAAGAGGTATTTAGCTTGGGCCCCCTCAACCCCATTAACAGTGCCTTTGGTCATATATGTATTTATTGTGTTCTCTTTTATATCTACAGATATATATCTGTATATACACACACACATATATATATATATATATATAGATATATATATATATATATATATATATATATATATATATATATATATATATATGTATATATATATATATATATATATATATAGACATATATATCTATAGATGTATACATATGTATATAAATATATATGTATTGATTTATATATATATATATATATATATATATATATATATATATATATATATATATATATAGATTCACTTTAGATTATTGAATTTCCAAAAACTCGAAACCCATATGATCGAAACTCTAAAGTGAATGAAAATAAAACATAAAAACATTTCTGCAGGGGGCAAGCCCCGCTGCACCCTCAAACCCCCCCTACTTAGATATACCAACTCCGAGCTCGCACTACAGCGAGGACATAGGAAACCTCCCGTTCTGTGCTTCTGCATACAGAGAGGAATGGGAGATTTTCCTTTTCTTCTCTGTAGTGCGATCTCGGAGTTGGTACATTTAAGAAAGGGGTGTGTGGGGTGCAGAAACTTTGATTTTATGTTTTTTTTTTTTTCATTCACTTTAGGGTTTCGAATTTTCAAAAACTTGATCATATGGTCTCGACCATATGGGTTTCGAGTTTTAGGAAATTCGATAATCTAAAGCGAATCCATATATATAAATATATACACACACACACACACACACACACACACACACACACACACACACACACACACACACACACACACACACACATACATCTACATGTATAAATACATTTGCTGTACTGTTGAATGACTGTGCTGGATAATATATTTGTTCATAGGTTCATAGGTTCATACTAGGCTATCTGCCCTGGGGCAATTATAAGCCTAGCCCTATTCTATATGGCTTACGCCACCCCTTGATTTGAGTATACTGTGCCCTTTTTAAGGTTTAGTTTACTGTGCCTCTGTCTAATAGTGACACAGGAGTAATCCCTGGGACAAACCTACGATCCCCCATCCACTTATCGAGATTCTTCTTGAAGAGATTCAGTGAGGTGCTCTGCCTCACATGAACTGGAATTCTATTCCAGAGCGAAGGGAGCCCCTGGGTTATGAAACTGTTCCTCCAGCAAGTTCTATTTATTTCTGTGCTGAGGTTCAAGTCCCTCGAGCGTGTGGCTCTAAGGGATTTAGATTTACTGAGGTGGAGCATGTCCATTAATTCTGGATTTGACATAGCTTTGTATGTCAGGCATAGATCGCCTCGAAGTAGGTGGTATGCAACTGAGTAGAGCTGGAGTTTTTTTAACCGAGCAGCATATGGCATCTGTTTGAGACCCTTGATCCTCTTGGTGAGATACTTTTGGGGTCTTTCTAATTGCTGCAGGTGTCGGGTAAGGTACATCCCAAAAGGGGCATTGTATTCTATGATGGGCCTGATGAGGGATGAATAAAGGGGCATGATTACCTCTCTTGATCTAGATGTGAAACCCTTTGTGATGAGGTGGGCTATGTAGAAGGTCTTTCTAACCACTTTGGCAATGTGGTTTTCAAAGGAGAGATTGCTATCAACTTGGGTCCCCAGGTCCCTAATAACTTTCTCTGTACTTAATGGGTTTCCGCCTATGTGGTAATTTGTGGGCACATTGTTTTTGCCAAAGGGTATGACTATACATTTTTTGGCATTTAGCTTTAAACCATGGTGCTGGCACCAGTTATCTGTCTCTGTGAGACCTTTTTGAAGGATGTTTGTGTCAGCTGGAGAGTTGATTATGGCGCCCAGTTTGCAGTCGTCTGCGAACTTGGTGAGCCATAGTCCTCCCACGTTTGCCTGTACCTCGGAAAAGTATATACCGAACAAGAGTGGTCCCAGGACAGAACCCTGTGGGGCGCCACTTGTGACAGGTTTCAAGTCTGACATGGCTCCAGCAACTCTCACTCTGTGGGTGCTGTCTTTGAGCCGGTTTGCGACCCATCTTGTGACATAAGGGTTTATATTTAAGCTGGATAGCTTATCTATGATGCCCGAGTGGGGTATTGTGTCTAATGCCTTTGTAAGGTCCAGATAGGCTGTGTGGACTACCCTCCCTTCATCTATGGCTTTGGTTACTGTTTCGAAGAAGTCAACCAGGTTCAAAAGGCAGGATCTGCCCTTGACAAAGCCGAACTGGGTAGGATCTAGTGTCTGTAGGTCCCCAATGTCTTTGTTTATGAGCTCCATGATGATCCTCTCCATAGCCTTGCAGACTAAGCTAGTCAGGCTTATGGGGCGATAGTTTCCAGGGTCCGTAGAGGCTCCACCTTTGTGGAGTGGGACCACTGTTGCTGTACACCATTCTGTGGGCACATATCCTGTAGTGAGGCTGAGATTGTATAGCTGTTTTATTTGAGGGATTAGTTCCTCTTGGCGTTCATGTAGGATGCAACCTGGGATGCCATCTGGTCCCATGGAAGCAGTGTTTTTTGCTTTGGAGAGGGCAGCCTTCACCTGAGCATCTGAGATGTTTGGGAGGCAGCCCTCTGCCGGGATAGATACTTGCTCTTTTGGGGGGGGAGAAGTTTGCACTGAACCTGTCTGCCAGGATATTGGCGATGTCTGTGGGTTCATTGTATTTTTTTCATTTAGAATCAACTCAGAACAAGTCTGGGAGTTGCATCCCAGGTTTCTAACATAACTGAAAAAAGCCTTATGATTGTCTTTGGTGTCCTGTGCAATTTTTCTCTCGAAGCTGGCCTTGGAGGATTTTATGAGGGATCGTAATTTTTTGCTAGTACTGATCAGAGATGCCTTCCCTATTAGGGATTTTGCTCTGTCATGTAGTAGCTTCCTCCTTCTGTTGTACAGTTTATTTATGGCAGGGTCCACCAGAGTGGACCTGCCTTTGGATGATTGGGTCTTGGTTTTGTTTGGGATAGCATGATCCATGCATTCCTGGAGATGTCCGTAGAATGCATTTATATAGGATTCTGCAGTTTGGGCCATAGTTTCCACTGGCCCTGGGGCCTTGAAGGATTCCACTTTGGTTTTGAGAAGTGAGAAATTTGCTTTTGAGAAGTTTTTCACTGTGGTTTTCTGGGCTGGGGGTGGGGTCGGGATGTAGACATCCAGTGAAATTAATTTATGGTCTGATCTTACCAATGAGGGATATACTTCTGGTGTGGAGCATAGAGTCCCCATGTTGGTAATGATCAGGTCTAGTATGTTGTCCCCTCTTGTGGGAGTGGTGACTAGTTGTTCCATAGCATTTGAGTTTATAATTTCTAGGAATCTTTGGGCTAAGGTGCTGGGGCATGAGTAGTGGTCCCAGTCAATGTTTGGGTAGTTGATGTCACCCAATATAATGATGTTCGGAGAGATCTTTATGTTCTCCAATGTTTTCAGGAAAGCTGAGTGGGATTCCTGACTTTGAGAGGGTGGTTTGTAGGATGCTATAAACTGAAAAGCAGTCTTGCCCACTGTTAGTTGCACATGGATGGTCTCCGATACTTCGTGCAATGCCACTAACCTGGAGGTGTGGATATCCTTGATAAATATGGAAACTCCCCCTCCTTTTGTGGTTCAGTCCGGGTTTTGGGGCCGAAAAGCATGATATGAGGTATAGCCTTGTTGTGCTGGGGTGCTCTCTGAAGCCTTGAACCAGGTTTCTGTCACTGCACAGATATCGATGTTCTCCATACTGAGGAGAGCTTCGTGCATCTTGAGGTTAAGACTTCTGGCATTTAGCAGCATTACTCTTAGTTTCTTGTTCCTTGTGCTGTCTATGGGGGTGGGTTTGACTTTTGAGCCTTGCCTAAAAAAGGCACTATGGGGGTGGCAAGAGCCTTTGCCAATATCCGAAAGCCCAGTGGTGACAGGTGCAAGCCGTCCCTAGCGAAGCAACGTGGCTTGTCGAGCATGTCATACCAGGCTGACAGACACTGGATCCCCTTTGAATGACACCAAAATTTTAGCCAATTTTTAAAATCGATCATTTTGTCTTTGTACTGTGGCATCATTCTAGGTGAGGGTAAGATGCTGCTCAAGGTCATGGTCATACCAGCCTGGGCTACATGATCAGAGAGCTCCTCTATGTCTCTTTTCATGTAGTCCATGGAGGTACGTCTCAGGTCATTCACATCAGCATGTACAATGACTGAGTCATATTTGTATTTGCTTTGCAGTTACCTGAGTGCTTGCGTTATGTGTCGGATCCTAGCACCCGACAGGCAGCTCACCGTGACCTTCTCTTTATTCAGCCTGGTGAGCTGGACGTCAGTGTGTCTGACAATAGAGTCACCTATAACAAGAGTATCAGATGTGTTATTCAGCCTTAAGGGCTGTGGCTGCTTGGCACACTGACTTTGTGGGTTATGTGTTGTGTGTGTTTTGTTTTGAGGTAGCGTTTGCTTGGATGTCTGCTTTGGAGGTCTCTGTTGCTTAGGTAGATTTTTATTTAGAGCCTCTGAGTATGTTTTTGTGTATTTATGTGTTTGGTTCGCTGATGTGGTGGGACTATGTGATACTGGAATTGTGTTGTGTGAGGTTACCTTCTCCTCCTGACTGGTTACACCAGTTTTGAGATGAGAGCTCAGCCTCCAGTTTGGCTAAATAGTTGCATCTCTCACATATATTTGAACCTGTTTGGAGGAGGAGAGGGTTGTCTGTGTACATGAGACAGTTGTAACATTGCCTCATAATTCCCAGATTCACCAGCTGAACTGGAGAGGAAACCATTGACTGACCTTTGGGCATGCTAGAGTAATAGGGAAACTGAATTTAAGATGGACCAATAGAGGACAGGGTAATCGTAGAGAGTATAAGAGTAAGTAGTGCTTCTGGTTTAATAATGCTAACTTGTAGGATTACTTAATTGGACCAGTGAAGGGCCTTAGAATGAGAATATGGTGTTTAAATTGAGAGATAGAGCAGTTCTAAGGGAAAAAGTGAAGAGCAGACTTTGTGGAGCCAGGAATAGTTTAAACCCAATTAGGCGGCGCTGCCCGCTGTTGCGCTATGCACAAAAATGTGCAAAACCGTGCAAAAGAGGGTTTTAAGAGAGGAAGATGAAGTAGTTTTGGAATTGACCCAAAATGGCCAATAAAACTACAGTTTCAAGTCAGTAACCACTCCCACAGGGGCAGGCAGGCTGCTCAATGTTTTTCACTGCCACTGATCAACAGAGAGACTTCCCTTTAGCCCAAGCAAAAAATGGCCTCACATAAACTTACAAACAGTTCAAGAACAGCAAGCCTGTAACTGAACTTTTTAAAATCTTTTTGTAAAAACATCAGGGAAATGTATGATTGACATGGCTTAGTGGTAAGTCACTTTGGCTACCCTGTGCAAGGTACTGGGTTTGAGCCTTGCAACGGCTTCGATTACAGTTTCTTATACTCAGTTAACTTTTAAATTGCTTAACCTGTGTAGGCATTGCTTACCCCCGCGCAAAGAGGATTAAACCCGCTTACTGCTTCTTAAAAGTGCTTACTCCCACTTACTCCTGTGCTAATTTCTTTTAAAGAAAAGAAAAAAGTTTGATAGGAATGTGATGAAAAAGGGGCACAAAGAGGGAAAGACAGTAGGGAAAACAGCTAGAGATGTGCAGGACGGGTGTAGGGGAGGACCATAGCTGCCCATTTCTTCTACAGCAACAGCTGTGCATACACACTGATTTGCAGGTAGATTTGGACACTCATATCCCTGAGAGAGGAGTGAGGACAACAATAATATGATGTGAAGCCAATTAGACCAGATTACAATTGTCCAGTGGACACGTGTGCAAAATGGACAGCTATGTATGGGTAGAGATTTTTTTTTTTGGGAATAGATTGCCCTTTTTTTTTTTTAAGGTGAGAGTAGGATGTTGGGGAGGGATAGTAGGTATATTTGTAGAGGTAGGTTGGGTAGGATAACAGACAAGACAGACAAGACAGCACACAGAGGTGGTATATAACACATGTGGGGGGTAAACATCTTGGATGGGGAGGAGTGTTTGGAAGTCGGAAGCCCATGAGCCCCCTAGTGGAAACAGTGGGTCTGAGGTCCCCACCCATGGGCAGTCACCACTGCACCTTCATGGCCCCAATGGTGGCTGTGCTGGGTAGGAGGGGCAGGCTGACCCTCTAGATGCACCATGCAGGCCTCAAGCTGGCGTAGCAGATCTCCAAACTCCCTGCAGACCTCTGTACACACCAGACCCTGGACCTGATGACTGGTGACAGTATCCTGGTCATGCCCGTTCCTGGGGGGGCAAGCCCCATCCCCTGAGGTGGTTCCACCCAAAGGTGGTGCAGGACCAGCAGATGAGGAGGTCCCGGGGTGGGCCCCAGACATGCTGGTGCCCGGTGCCATGGCCAGATGAGGTGGGAGAGGTGGGTCCGCTGGGACCAGCCTTCCCAAACATGCTATGGTGTTTCAATTTCTAAACCATAAGTGGGTTTGTAATAGTCAACACATTCCAGGATTAGGTATAACAGCATGCATAGAGATTCCCATTAACCCAAAACACCAGAGATGGAACAGATGGATAGCAAACAGAACACATTCATATATGGATCCGCAGTGGCCATTACAACAGCATACAGGTACATTGATGGCAGCATGCCATCAATGTGGGAGTATTTCAACATGGCACATGCATAAAAACAAATTTCAATATTTATCAAGCAATAGGACATATATCCCAACAGTAGATTTAATTGTAGACATACCAATTGAGTTGTGTATTTAGTTTATTGTTGCAGATATGGTGGGAGGAGAGAAATATGTCAATTAACAACTTGTATATCCCTGTAGTTCTTATTACTTTCTTAGTCAGTGCTGTGATCTGTACCTTATAGGTATTATTACACTAGCCTATGGCCTTAGTTTGGACAGTGGTATGGATGTAGACAACTATATACATGAACTGTGTTTTACCTGCAGTATACACCTCTTACCTGGTATACCTGTGGAGGTATTGTTTGTTAACAATACCTGACTGTTTCTACGCATATTCCCAGATTCCAGGATGATGTTATGCACATACCTCTCCATCTCTTATTTCACACACTCTGGGCATGTCTTGACAACATGCAGGTGAAACTGGGACATATTTTGACTATTGCCCTCATAAACCTTTGGTGAGTTGCTGCAAAGACAGATTTGTTTTCATAGACACTTTCCAAGTATTTACAGGCCCGACAGTCAGTTATATGACATTAAATGCTGCCTAAATGTCAGAGATTATCACGCTGATATGCAATGGGGACAGGGTAACAGGCAGCAGATATGGGCCAATCATCTGGACATTCTGGACAGATCTGTACAGTTAAAGGGTATGATTCTACATACAGCTTACTACCACTCCCAGGATTCGAACTATGGCTGTGTCTACTAAAAATAAAACAGAGTACATCACAGTTGAGTGTGCAATACCACCACAACCAGGATTTAAACCATAGCTGTGTCTGCTAAAAAATTAAACAGTGTACATCACAGTTGAGTATTCTATATAGATATTGCTGTGTATCTTTTCTCTGAATTCTGTCTATAAATCTCCAGTGGTTTTACAATCTGACCTTGTAATTACAATACTCTTATACAGGGTTTCCTAGACAGTTTTATTATGTAACACTGTGTGGATGACAGTGTTGAGTAATACTTTATTAGTCAGAGATACTGCAACACTAACACTGCCATACAATACCAGACTAAACAATACCAGCCCAGGATTTCAATCTTTCATTTCTAGGCACAGTTTTCATATCTGACAGACCTGTGGTGGGAATGTTTGTTAACAATACCTGAATGTTGCCACACATATTACCAGATTCCACATTTTTATTATTATTCACATATGTCTCACTCTGTTACTGCACACACTCTGGTCATAGCTTCACAACATGGGGATGGAGTTGGGACATACTTTGCTTATTACTCTCATAACACTTTGGTGAGTTGCTAGAGCGACAGGTTTGTTCTTATAGATATATTGCTGACAGTTATGATGTCTGACAATCAGTTGTATGTCATTATTTGCTGCCTAAACTTCTGGGATCATCCCACTGATTTGCCAGGGGGACAGGGTGACAGGCAGGGGACTTACGCCAATAATCTGGACTTTCTGACAATATCTGTACAGTTGTGGGGTATGATTCTGCATACAGCGTACTACCACTCCCAGGATTCGAACCATGGCTGTGTGTGCTAAAAATACACTGCATGTTTCATTTGAGTGTGCTATTTAGATTATGGTGCCCATCTTTTCACTGTTTTCTGTCTAAGTCTCTCTCAGTTGTACAATATGACCTTATGACTACAACAGTCATATACAGACATTCCTATACATTTTATTTATGTAGCACAGTGTGGGTAACAGTGCTTAATACAACAGTACTATTGTAAGATTTCAACACTACATTACCATATGATACCAAAGTAAATACAAGCAGTCCAGGAGTTAGACCTTTATTGCCAGGCTGTTAACCTTTTATTTACATACAACCTATATGAGACTCTTCCTGCCATATTGTCTGGTTTATAGAGTACATGCCATACACAATACAGGTTTTATACTGGCAATTAACTGTCTTCTACTTTTAGATTTATTTCTTATGACAGTACATGCAAGATTATTACTAACCTGCCGTGTGATGCAGCCTCTTCAGCCTACAGGCATGGGCTTCCCAATTCGCAGCCTGCTTGTCTGCTGCTGTCAAAGACATAAGAGGAATATTTAGCCATACCTATCCATAACATACATGAGATGGCAATTATTAAACAGGTAGGAGAATGATGCTTAGACACGGCTAGGACATCACCCATCTGCCTAGCCTCTTGGATCCACTGATCCAAGAGCTCCCTCTTTCTCCGTTGCAGGTCATCATAGCGATGCCTGGCCTGCTCACCAGTTTGAGGGATGCCAGTGGCACTAGTGAGGTCACGGGCGAGATGGTCCCAGACTTCCACTTTATATTGGGAACCCTGGTACTGGCCCTGCAGCAGTCTCTGGTCATGGTCTTTAACAAGGAGTCCTGCCATGACTTTGGACTCCTTGATGCCCCAGCTCTGTGCCTGGAAGCACGATCCTTCACCCATACCAGCCATAGTGCTTACAGGAGGAAGCTGCAACCAGTTATGAGATGTATTCCCACCTGTGGAGTTTAAATAGTGCTGATTTCCCACACTTTGCCGTGATGGGACGGTTTTGACAATGCTAAGCTATGGGCAAACCTGCTTACCTAAGGTTGGCATTGCTTAAAGGGGTGTACTAATGGGCAAACTGATTTAGCCTACACATTGCTTATACCTAGTAAGCAGGGGTGTGCAATGCTTAGCGTTGCTTAATTTTAAATTTGCACACCATTTGCTGTTTGGCATTGATTTATCATTCATTACATGTTATATATTTGTTTGGTATTCATGATTTATGTGTATGTACATTGTATGGGGTCTTTGAGTTTATTGGGGGATTTCAACACTTTATTACAATGGCACCTCACATCTGGACTTAATGCCGTACTCCATTTCACATATTTATGTTATGTAGTAGGTTACATAACATAAAACTGTATATAGATTTCTTTCACATGTAAATTTTGATTTTGCTATAGTGAAGATCTGTTTGGGGATACCTCAGTCTAATTGTACTGCTGTAATGGCTTACTGGTTTACTACTCTGACTATAATATATAGGCTCCTGGGTTCAAGACCTCCAAGGGCTGTTTATTTTGTTGCTGGGTAGAACAGCTGCTGTTGGATACAGAGTGATTAAGGCACTTTTAAGTAGTTGTAAGTGGGTTTGCATGGGTTTGCGTGACGGTAAGCAATGCTAACTTCCAGCTAAATATGCTTACAGAGAGTTAGCTTCAATATTGCTTAACCTGTGTGCGCATTGCTTACCCCAGCACAGACAGGCTTAAACCCACTTACTAATGCTTAAAAGTGCTTACTCCCACTTACCCTCACATTAATTTAGACAGAAATGTAACATGACTCTTGGGAAAGTGGTGGATGTGGACACTCTATGGATTTATCATTCATTACACATTATAACTTCAATTCGTATCCTTGATTCATGTGTGCATATACTGTATGGGGCACTTGTGTTTATCTGTGGATTTTACAACATTATTACAATGAAACCTCAGTGGGTGGAGAAGAGTGTCAGGAGTGATTTGTGACAGACGAGTACCTGTAAGAGTGAAAGGGAAGGTCTACAAGAGGGTAGTGAGACCAGCTATGTTATAAGGGTTGGAGACAGTGGCATTGACAAAAAGGCAGGCGTTTGAGCTGGATGTGGCAGAGTTAAAGATGTTAAGATTTGCACTGGGTGTGACGAGGGTGGACAGGATTAGGAATAAGTATATTAGAGGGTCAGCCCAGGTTGGAAGGTTTGGAGACAAAGCCAGAGAGGCAAGATTATGTTGGTTTGGACATATGCTGAGGAGGGATGCTGAGTATATTGGGAAAAAGATGCTAAGGATGAAGCTACCAGGTAACAGGAAAAGAGGAAGGCCTAAGATAAGGTTTATGGATGTGGTGGCAGAGGACATGCAGGTGGTTGGTGTGACAGAGCAAGATGCAGAGGACAGGAAGAAATGGAAACAGGTGATCCACTGTGGCGACCCCTAATGTGAACAGCCAAAAGAAGATGATGATGATGATGATTACAATGAAACCTCACATCTGCATTTAATGCAGTAGTCCAATTCACAAATATATGTTATTTAGTAGGTTATATGGCTAAAAAAATGTTCATAAAGTGATTTCACATGGAAAAAGGAATTTACTACACTGAGATTTGAACCAGGAATGACTGCTTATAAAGCAAACACTCCAACCACTACACTAATGCAGTACTGCTTCACTTACTTGTGTCTTGCTATTTATCTTTTTGTACCATTTAAGCTACAGAGCAAACCCGCGCACCTACAATTAAATTTAATCTGTTTGATAAAACAAAATTGTTCTACTGCTATTTTCTCTTGGAGGGGACAGGTTTCACTTATTGCTGTGGATTCCTGCATGCATCTTCAAACCCGGCATCGGCAAACCCGCGCACCTACGGTTACATTTAATCTGTTTGATAAGAAAAAAAATTCTGCTGCTATTTTCTTTTGGAGGGGACAGGTTTCACATTGCTGTGGATTCCTGCGTGCATCTGCACATTTGGCAGACATCCTAACAACCCCCATACCGCTCAACCTCTTCAGGCACACTATCTGGACAAAAGCTTGACAAATTGTGGTACAACTATGGTCATATTTTCATTATTGCTCTTAAAAACTTGGGACAGTTGCTAGGGTAGCAGGATTTGTTTTAATATATGTTTTATCATGGATTTGAAGTTGGACACTGAAATGTATGCATTATTTACCGACTTCAATCCTGTGATCATCCCAATGATTTGCAAGGACAATTGGGGTGCTGTATGGCCGTGAGATGTGGACAGTTTTCCAGAAATACAAATAAGACATTTTATGATAATATTACTGAATGAAACCTAAAAGTTTTTATTCTTATCAAAGATATATTTCATTGTGAGTTTACTATTTTCATAAAATGAGAATTTATGATGTAGAAGTTATAACATCTTACAAATACAGTGTCTGTGGGGAATAGGATGCGCCCTTAACTTTGCTGCAGAAGGTTGTGGGTTGTATTCCCAAGTGAGGAAGATGGTTTGTTGACTGTTTAGTGCACAATAAGAGGGATGCTGTAATCTTGAGTGTGTTGTTTGTCAGATGAGATGATAAACTGAGCCCTAACCTGCATGAGTTAGTGGTAGCTCAGGTGGATATAAAGGATCTAGTGGCATCTACTGAAAAGAGTAGGGGAACTTCCCTGTTGCCTAGGCCAAATTTCCATTTGTAGTATAAACACCCTACAACCTTTTACCTGAAAACTTACTACTAGCCTAGTGTGACTAACTCCTTCAACAAAAAGGTATAAATATTACAAATTTAACCCGAGACAAACATTATGTAGATGATAAAATAATCTGGTAGTAAGAGTTCATCAACATTGGCTAAGGCAGAATGTACCTTATGTGATGCCATATCCTACCCACTTCAACTAGATGTAACTTTTTGGAGAGATTACAAGCAAGAGCAGAAAGCTTTTTCCTGCCATTCTTTCATGAGCTATTTTGCTATAGATGAAAAAATAGGATATTATTCAATTTTTTTGAAATGTCACTGGAAGAACCAGTTTTATCTTAATTCTGTTTTTTGTTAACAAGATGAAATTCACTTGTATACTTTTATCTCTTCTAAGACACAGTGTATAATCTTTCATTACATGAATGACCTGCTTACAGCCATAGCATGTGCAAAGAAATGTATGAGCCAAATTAATGTCTAGGGGATTTGTGTACCATATAAAAGGTCCAGCTGTAAACATTTCTGCACTGTATAAGAATAGCAATCTTAAAATAGATTACAGCTATCCTGAAACTGCACAGTGCACATGCTGCCTTGCAGACTATACCATTACATTGAAGAAAAGCATTAATTTTAAGAAACATTTCACATGACTCTTACATGTACTATTCATGGCCACAAGAGTCTCACTAAATGCTATTAATGTGTGAGGTTTTTTTTTGTGGAACAAATTGTTGCGTTTCTAGTTTTAATTAGCATCCCCATCACACAGAGACAACCTATAGCTGATGTGTCTGGTGCTAGTCTCAAAAGATAGGAGTTTAAGTTACTGTCTTGAATAAAGGATTTTAAGAATCTCATTTTCAGTCTTGCACTAATAACAAGCACTTTTAATTCCACATCTATAATAGAAGATTTGCCACAACAGGGAGAATTTGCTACAGTAACAAAAAAAATGTCAAAGGTATGTTTACAGTTATTTCTACATCTGAATGAAAAAGGTAATTATTTATCAGTAATTTGCCATTATTGTAATCCTTACTTTTTTTTTTTTATTTGGCTATAACCTAAAGAGATATGAATCAGTACTGAGTAGGTTGTTGTCATGGAAACCGCAACTGGAAGTCATCACTTCAGGACTAACTTGCTCTTCTTTATTAAAGTACCTGTCTTGCACGTGCAAGAAAGTCTGTGATCAATGAAATTATGCACAATTTAAGCAAATGTGTGAATAGCTGAATCCAGATGCTCCAACTAACGAAGGGTGTGGAGATCGTAATTAAGTTGTAAATGCTACCATTGTTGCAAACAGAATGGACTGCAATTTCCTTTTAAGAAGGAAATCTGGAGGAGGAGGATGAAAGTGTGCTGTAATTTTAAGCACCTGTGTCATGCAATCATTCTGATCAGTGTTGTTTTGTGCTTTTCATACAGAGTTCATTTTAATTCATGGTGATTTACATGCCAGTAAACTAACTGCAGATACTCACAGTGCACATGTGTCCAAACAAATAGCTATTCAACTGATCATTTACATCACACTCGAGACATCTACATGTGGACAATATTTTACATTATGCACATATATTGATAGCTTCTTCAAAGACATTGTAAAACATTTACACCTGTGCTTACTTGAACACAAGTGAGACTTACAAGGTACAGTGATACACAAGAACATTTATTTAATAAGCCTGCCTACAAGTAAGAAATGTGAGAATATTTTATTTATTATTTATTTATTTTACATTTGTTTAAAAATAAATAATAATAAATAAAATAAATAAGCCTGCCTACAAGTAAGAAATGTGAGAATATGAAAGGCTTCAAGTCAGTGGCTTCCCTCAGTGTACTTCTAAAATAATTTAGCACTTTGTTCCTCTCTTTAAAACACTTCAGAAATATCATACTGCTTATATTAACAAAATCTAGTTTTAAATAATTCAGATTTTTTTACTCACAAATTCTTTCATTTTTACACTGTAGAACTCAAGCATTTTTCATCATCATCATCACCCTTAATAATATTCTGTACAGGGACAGTGCTTTAATGTTCAGATATTTAACACTTTTAGCCACATAAGTCAAAATGCACCAATAGATTAGTGCATAGGTATTGTTGCTATATCTGCAGGAAATTAAATAATGGCTAATATAAATACAGACAGCTATAAGAAATTTGAATGTGTTTTCCGTCTTAACATACTAATAATATGAAGAGTTCAAGCAAATACATGTTCTAAGTGATAGTTTTTTGTAGAATAGATGCATGTATCTGTGTAGAGCTGATAGTTATATGTTAGAACTTAAAATGGCTGCTTATTGTTATATTATTTGCAACTGGGTTAGGGACATTTTCTTCTAGTTTTACAGATTAGTACTAGGCTAATTACCCCTTGTGGGAATCAAGCCCTACAGCTGTAAGGTAAATACCTTAACCATTACAGCCTCCAACTATGCATTTTGTTTTCACAGGTTCATACATTAATACTAGGCTAACTGCCATTGTGAGCCATTTTAAGACTAGCCAATAACCCCATGTGAAAATCAAACGATGAACCTTTTATCTGTGAGGTAAACACCTTAACAGTTATGCCAACATCCCATTATCTTTAAGCACGTTGCTATGAAAAACTCTGTAGAACATGGAGTCAGTCATTTTACTTTTGAATGGTGTCTCCTTGACAGTTGCCAAGTCACAGAAATTAACCATGTTGACTGAGATAAGTTGTCTATTTATTCTCCATGACAATAAAATGCACTGCATGTTTAACAGTACACAAGCAAGACTCTGTCTTCATTAATATACAAAAGACTCCTTCCATACATTAATATTGAGAGACTGTTAGTATGTACTGTACTACTGCCCTTAAGTATCACCAACATGAGAAATAAAAGTGTGATACAGGTAAACTGGTCTCCCAAAAATACAAATGAGGCAAAGCAGAAAAGAGGGAGATACCAGACCAGAGCAGATGTCTTGAAGCAAGCAAGAAATCTGGACAGATATCACAAATCTATTCCAATAGCAGCGAGAGTGAGCGCTTTCGCAGTCAAAGCTGCCTCATCAGGCATAGACTCATTTCATTTTCTGTTATTTAAATCCATTCCAACTAATCATAAGTAAACAGCAATTAGCACACGGTTATCCAATAAAACACTATTGATCCAATATTTCAAACTCTAAAAAGTATGTGTTAAAAATGCATGTATATGTTACAAAAAATATATATAGTGAATATAAAAACGCATATAAAAGAAATATCCACATAAATTATCTTTTGAGAGGTCTATTAGTTAGCAGGAGTTTAATAGAAAGCGTATCATTTAGTCCCTTACCCATTGTAGCTCACATCCTAATTATCCACTCTAATTCCTTGGTTTTAACTCTATTTCTAACTGCATGTTGCAATGAAAAACTCTATAAAACACGGAGTCAGTCATTCTGCTTTTGAATGGTGTCTCCTTGCCAATTGCCACATCATAGAAATTAACTTTGTTGTCTGATATAAGATGTCTCTTATTCCATGACAACAAAATGCACTGCATGTTTAACAGTACACAAGCAAGACTCTGTCTTCATTAATATACAAAAGACTCCTTCCATACATTAATATTGAAAGGCTTAGTTAGTATGTACTGTACTACTGCTCTTAAGTATCACCAACATGAGAAATAAAAGTGTGATACAGGTAAACTGGTCTCCCAAAAATACAAATGAGGCAAAACATAAAAAGGGGAGATACCAGACCACAGCAGATATCTTAAAGCAAGCAAGAAATCTGGACAGATATCACAAATCTATTCCAATAGCAGCGAGTGGCGCTTTACATGATCAAAGCTGCCTCATCAGGCATAGACTCATTTCATTTTCTGTTATTTAAATCCATTCCAACTAATCATAAGTAAACAGCAATTAGCACACGGTTATCCAATAAAACACTATTGATCCAATATTTCAAACTCTAAAAAGTATGTGTTAAAAATGCATGTATATGTTACAAAAAATATATATAGTGAATATAAAAATGCATATAAAAGAAATATCCACATAAATTATCTTTTGAGAGTTCTATTAGTTAGCAGGAGTTTAATAGAAAGTGTATCATTTAGTCCCTTACCCATTGTAGCTCACATCCTAATTACCCACTCTAATTCCTTGGTTTTAACTCTATTTCTAACTGCATGTTGCAATGAAAAACTCTATAAACACGGAGTCAGTCATTCTGCTTTTGAATGGTGTCTCCTTGCCAATTGCCACATCATAGAAATTAACTTTGTTGTCTGATATAAGATGTCTGTTATTCCATGACAACAAAATGCACTGCATGTTTAACAGTACACAAGCAAGACTCTGTCTTCATTAATATACAAAAGACTCTTTCCATACAATAATATATTGAGGCTTAGTATGTACTGCTCTTAAGTAACTGAACTCAATAACTGGCAGCCATATTCAGTGTAGCAGGAATAGTTATCCATAGCCATATATGGGATATTGTGTTGCTCTCTTTGGTATATGGAGACAAATGAGATGACCACACTAAGTATTTTAGTATCTCAGTCATAGCTACACACAGCTTTTACTTTTACAGTGAATATGGACTTTTTCCCTGATTGTAAGAAGCCATTTATATTTTTTCAAGGAATGTTGGTACCATGATACTAAAAGTGCAAAACAGACTGAAGTATCAAATGAAATTGATTTTAATATTCTTTCAATGGACCAGATCAGATACAAATGGAAATTGCAGATTGGTTTTATGTGCTCTTTTCATACTCCTGTCTTGAATTGTGCCATACCTCTCAACCTCTTAGGACAAGAAATCTGGACAAAGCCATAAATAATAGGTGCACAAAGGCCCAAAAATAGGGAACTTTTTAAATAGCGTTATTACAAACTTAGAAAGTAGATAGAATAACATGTTTTGCATTAACATGACTTTTCTGAAGCATATGAAGTCTGAAATTAAATGTCTGTCATTATTGTCTGACTTCCCCCTCAATGATTTACCAACATTTGCCAGAAAACCACAACTTTATGAGAAACAGACCAAAAATATGAGGCAAAAATCTGTACATTCTGTGAAAATCTGTACAGATGAGAAGTATGAATTGTGCAAATCTGTGTTGCTAATAACCAAGTAAGCACTATAAGAATTTTAATTTTATGAAAGGAAGTAGCTGAAATAACTTTCTACATTTTTGAAACATGGCAAAGAGTGATCCCACCTTAAAAGACACACTCATATACTGTCTAAAGCAACATTGAAGGGATTAACTTTTTTTGCTGCCTATTCTTTGTCCAGAGTATAAGAATTATTACCATTAAAAAATAAATAAATAAAGCAATAAAACATTATTTTGTTATTGAAAACTTCTGTAATATTGTAACTCATTCATATGCTGCCATTGAGGAAAAAGACTTCTGTCACCACTGTGTTTACTGATTCAAAAACAAACGAAAACTAGCAGCTCTGTGCTACACAAGTTACTTTCATGAATGCACAGCCTCAGACATTGTCACTTAAATGTATATTCAGTCCTGCTTCTCAAAGCCTTAGCCTTATATATCTCCTGATGTGAGTGCAATGCTTGAGGATGAAAGCTCTAAACTACTATTTCTGTTTCAGATGTTGCCTGCAGTGAACCAATATAATACTGGATTGTTTCTTTTCTTACTTCTTTAAGTATGTTAAGGGTAGGAGGTTGGTATAATGGTTTGGGTGTTTTCCTTACAAACATAAGATACAGAGTTTGGTTCTAGTAGGGTATAATTGGCTAGGCTTAAAATGGCCCACAAGTCAATTAACCTATTACTACTTTATTAGCCTAAGCTGTAACTGAACAGCATTGCTTTAGACATAATTCTGCATTGTTTAACTTTACTGAAGTTACTGCCATGCAAGGTTTACAATGGTAATAAATCTATCATGCCTTAATGCTATCTGTGATACAATTCACACATATACACACATACACGCACATCTATCTATATATATATATATATAGAATGTATATGATAATCTGCAGCACAGACTGAAGACATTTAATGATTAAAGCTGAAATACTGACACAAACACACAAGTTTCATGACATACCCTTGAAGCATGTACGCCAAACAACACAACCCTGCATACCTACTAACTATTTATACCAACACTGAGATGATACAGTATTAAGGGAAAAGACATATTCCCTTCCTGGTATGACAATTATCTAGCACAGGCACTGTTGATCAACTGTGGATGACAGAACAACTATTGACCAAATGCAAACTCAGCCGACGTTGTGGAACCCATTTATCAATCAGTAAATAATTATATACAGGCACCACAAATGTGCTGTTCTTTTATTTTGGGAAGCATAAGGTTGAGTATAAAGTAAACCTAGGTCCATAGAAGTTAAAATATTTAACAGACTATAAGGACCTAGAAATTACTATTTGTAGTAACTTTAGGTCTAATGCCTTAAAAGTTAAAGCTAAGGCTTTAAAAATAGTTGCATTAATTCTTAAGAACTTTATTACATGATCCAAGGATTGTCTTTTGAGGATGTTCATAACATATGTTCATGTAATTATTAAATATAACATATTATTTTTCACACAAAAAAGGGTGACCTTCTAGTTTTGGAAGGGATTCAAGGGAAATTCACAAGGCATATTGTTAGTTGTAAATATATGGCATATCAATCTAAACCAGAATGCCTATGTCTCTTTTCAATTAGCTGTAGATGTCTGCACAAGAAAATCAGTTTAGCACATATTTAATAGACTATAAGGACCTAGAAATCACTATTTGTAGTAATTTTAAGTCTAATGCCTTAAAAGTTAAAGCTATGGCTTTAAAAAATATTTGTATTAATTCTTAAGAACTTTATTACAAGATCCAAGGATTGTCTTTTGGAGCGAAGAATACTGCATATTATTAAATACTGAATTACTGAATAAACGTTTAAGTAATAGAGAGGCATGTCATACCTCTAGAATAGATGAGACATGGGCTGTTTCAAGAGCAACTTAATAAACTTAGTCAACTGTTTGACTATGGAACAAAGTTCTGTTATATATTCATATCTCTTCCTCATTACAGGTTTTTAAATGACAGCTAGATGCATGGTTGGGTTCTAGAGTATTCACATTTAATGCAGAGTCTGTGTTTTGATAGGCTTTTGGCCCATATGCAGGTGTAATTGAACTACTGAACTCCTTTTTTCAAAACTATCAAAGTGAAGAAAACCAAGAGAATAGAAAACAAGGAGAAGGTTACTGTTAGCTGCCTGTCGGGTGCCAGGATCCGCCACATAACACAAGCACTCAGGTCACTCCAGAACAAGTACAAATATGACTCTGTCATTGTCCATGCTGGTGTGAATGACCTGACCCGTACCTCCCTGGACTACATGAAAAGAGACATGGAGGAGCTCTCTGATCACATAGCCCAGGCCGGTATGACCCTGACCCTGAGTAGCATCCTGCCCTCACCAAGAATGATACCACGGTATAGTGAAAAAATTATCAATTTCAACAATTGGCTAAGCTTCTGATGTCATTCAAAGGGGATCCAGTGTCTGTCAGCCTGGGATGACATGCTCGACAAGCCACACTGCTTCACTAGAGAGGGCTTGCACCTGTCACCCTTAGGCTTTTGAATACTGGCCAAGGCTGTTGCCACCCCCATGAATGATACCACGGTATAGAGAAAAAATTATCAATTTCAACAATAGGCTAAGCTTCTGATGTCATTCAAAGGGGATCCAGTGTCTGTCAGCCTGGGATGACATGCTCGACAAGCCACATTGCTTCACTAGAGACGGCTTGCACCTGTCACTCTTAGGCTTTCGAGTACTGGCCAAGGCTCTTGCCACCCCCATAGTGCCTTTTTTTAGGCAAGGCTCAAAAGACAAACCCACCACCCTAAATAGCACAAGTAACAAAAAACTGAGGGTAATGCTACTCAATGCCAGAAGTCTAAACCTCAAAATGCACGCACTCAAGGCATTCCTCAGTATGGAGAAAATCGATATATGTGCAGTAACAGAAACCTGGTTTAAGGCTCCAGAGAGCACCCCAGCATTACCAGGCTACAACTCATACAATACATTTTGGCCACAAAACCCGGTCTAAATACAAAAGGTGGGGGAGTATCTATATTCATCAATGATACCCACACCTACAGGTTAGTGGCACAGCACGATGCTTCAGAGATCATCCATGTGCAACTAACAATGGGCAAAACTGCTATTCAAATTATAGCTTGCTACAGATCACCCACCATGTCCCAGGACCGCCACTCCGCATTCCTGGAAACACTGGGAAACACAAAGGTCCTACCAAACACCCTGATATTGGGTGATTTCAATTACCCAAACATTAACTGGGAGAAGTACTCAAGTACAAACTCCCTTGCCCAACATTTCCTAGAATTTATAAACTCAAACACCCTGGATCAACTGGTCAACACCCCCACCAGAGGTGACAACATATTGGACCTGGTCATCACCAACATGGGTGACCGGTGTTCCACACCAGAGGTCAACCCCTCGCTGGTTAGATCTGACCATAAACTAATCACTCTGGATATCCACATTCTGCCACCACCCCCGGTCAAAGAAAGCACCATGAAAAATTTTTCAAAAGCAAACTTCACGTTACTTAAGACCGAGGTGGGAAGTTTCATAGCCCCCATGCTAAAGGATAATGCTGTCCAAGCTACAAAATCCTTTACTAATGCACTCTATGGGCACCTACAAGACTGCATAGATTGTGGTATCCCAAACAAAACCAAGACTCACTCCTCCAAGAAAAGGAAACCAGTCTGGTGGACCCCTGCCATAAACAAGCTATACAATTGAAGGAGGAAACTAGTACAGAAAAGAGTAAAATCCCAAGAAGGGAAGACATCCCTGATTAGTATCAGCAAAAAGCTATGTTCCCTCATAAAATCATCCAAGGCTAGCTTCGAAAGAAAAATTGCCATGAACTCCAAAGCTAACCACAAGGCATTCTTTAGCTATGTCAAGAATCTAAGTGGCAATTCTCAGATCTGCTCAGAGTTAGTGCAGAATGGCACAAAATACACTGAGCCGATTGATATAGCCAACATCCTGGCAGACATGTTCAGTGCAAACTTCACCCCACTCTCACCTCCAAAAGGGCCCATAACTATACTAGAAGAATGTAGTGCCCATGAAATCACAGACACTCAGGTTAAAACAGCCCTGTCCAAAGCCAGAAACACAGCATCAATGGGACTGGACAGTCTCCCAGGCTGCGTCCTACATGAGCTCAAAGATGAACTAACCCCTCGCCTAAACACACTTTTTAAACTCAGCCTCTCCACAGGCTACGTGCCCACAGAGTGGTGCACAGCAACAGTTATTCCACTCCACAAAGGTGGAGCCACAATGGACCCCGGGAATTATCGCCCTATAAGCCTGACTAGCTTGGTCTGCAAAGCTATGGAGCACATCATCATGGATCTCATTAACGGAGACATTGGGAACCTCTAAACACTGGACCCTACCCAGTTCGGCTTTGTTAAGGGCAGATCACGCCTCCTAAACCTGGTGGACTTCTTTGAGACAGTTACCAAGATTATAGATGAGGGAAAGGTGGTCCACACAGCCTACCTAGACCTCGCAAAGGCCTTTGACACCATTCCCCACTCAGGTATTACAGACAAGCTCACCAGCCTGAACATAAACCCCTATGTCACGAGATGGGTTGTCAACTGGCTCATGGACAGAACCCACATGGTATGAGTTGCGGGAGCTAGGTCTGACTCTAAACTGGTTACAAGTGGAGTTCCCCAGGGCTCAGTCCTAGGACCCCTCCTGTTTGGCATATACTTCTCAGAGGTACAGGCAAGCACAGGAGGACTATGGCTGACCAAGTTCGCAGATGACTGCTAACTAGGGGCTATAATTGACACTCCGGCTCACACAGACATCCTCCAAAAGGGTCTCACTGAGACAGATACCTGGTGTCAAAACCATGGCCTCAAGCTAAATGCCAAAAAGTGCATAGACATCCCCTTTGGAAAAAACAAAGTACCCACAAACTACCACATAGGTGGTAGCTCCCTAAATATGGAAGATGTAATAAGGGATCTGGGGACCCAAGTAGATAGTAACCTCTCCTTTGATAATCACATTGCCAAAGTGGTTAGAAAATCCTTCTATGTGGCCCACCTAATCACAAAAGGGTTTGCATCCAGATCAAAAGAGGTCAATGGGCCCCACTATGCATCACTCATCAGACCTATCACTGAGTACAATGCCCCATTTGGGATGTACCTTACAAGACACCTGCAACAACTGCAGAGACCACAGAAGTACCTCACAAAGAGGATCACTGGCCTCAAGCAGACGCCCTATGCAGCTCAACTGAAGAAACTCCAGCTGGTCTCGGTTGCATAACACCTACTCAGAGGTATGTCTGCCTGACATACAAGGCCATGTCCAACCCAGAATTGATGGACATGCTCCACCTAAAGAAAATCATATCCTTTCGGGCCACACGCTCCAGGGATCTAAACCTCACCACAACAATAAATAGGATGTGCTGGAGGGATAGATTCCTGTCCCAGAGACTTCCCATGTTCTGGAACAAGATTCCAAAATACATTAGGCAGAGCTCCTCGCTAACCCTCTTGAAGAGAAACCTTGACGAGTGGATAGGAAACAGAAAGTTTACCCGGGGATCACGTCAATGGATCAGCTAGACAGAGGCACAAGGAACTAATCTAAGGGGACTGCGAAAGCCAACACATTCTGGCTAGGCTTATAAATGCCTTCGGGCAGATAGCCTAGTACCTACCTATGAACCTATGAACCTATGAACAATAACAGGACAATACATATGCTTCTGTCAGTTAAGAATTGTGAAGGAATCCTCATGTTAAATTCACTTATCAATCAAAAATGCACTGATATGCTGATAAAGTGGCAATCATATTCACAAGTCTGAATATGGAGACCCAGCCACCTCATATCTGTTCACATAGACATCTCTATGCCTGTTTGACATATTTACATTAACAAAGCATTGCTGACTTTTCTGTGCATGTGCATATCAGATCCTTCTATCAGGTATGCTTGGCTGCACTGTTTGATGATTTACAAGTAGATAATACATTTTTTATTGGGGGCATAAACATGTTTGAAGTCTGATGAGCATTCATTTTTTTTTCTGTTTCCCCTATTCTGTAAGTTAGGATGATTTTTTGATGATATAATAAAACATAACAACATTTTTTTTCATAACAAAATAAAATATATTGGCAGTATTACTAGTATAGATAAGCATATATATATATATATATATATATATATATATATATATATATATATATATATATATATATCATAGTAGAAACACTGTTTATGCTGGTGAGCATGAAACAAGTATATTGTTTTTCTGTAACTGTCAGTAAGCAAAAATGTCTGTGTAGAAAGCAGTGCATTGTAGTGTAGCCACATGAATTACAATTCCTATAATCGACTTTGGCAAGCCTGCTGATGTCACCCACATAGACATACACCTCCAGGAAAGTTAGGATATGAGGTAAATAGATTTAATTTAAGACATTGATAATCAACACCTGTGTTGCTGAGAGGCCTATAGTTTGAAGTGGCATGTTTCCATACTATGCAGTCAACATGAAACACTCCAAATTCTCAAGTTATCAAACATTTGAATAAGATGGTGGTGCTGCGGTAGCATTGTGGCCTCACAGTATGACGTTGTCCTGTTCGATTCTCAGCTAGAGCGTCTTCTGTGTGGAGACTTGCGTGAATGGGCATACCTTCGTTGAAGGTTGTGTGTTAGAGCTGGCAACTCGGCACGTAAAAATCTACTGCCAATCATTAGCAGACCAGAGTTCAGCTGTGGCGACCACTAACCGGAAAAAGCCGAAAGACACAACAACAACAACTGTTTGTGGTCAGACATTAACAAAGAACACTGGACCTTGCAAACATTTTGTTGGGTGTTCGTCTCTATTACAAATAATAAGAAGGCTTGGGGTTTTGTTCTGATGCTTTAATATGTACAAACACATCAGGATGGATAGCAGCATTTCTAAATATGAACAAACTAGGTAACAAACAGGGCTTACATACATACATGTTCATATCTCAACAGCTAACTACAAAATGTCAGTCAGGCTCGCACGTGCTCAGTATTTTTACTCTACTGCAAACCCTTGGATAGCTTCTAAAGAGTATACATTCATTTGATCGACCGATGGATGGTCGATTGGGATACGGTCGAAAGCAGTGCGGCAAAACATCAAAAATGCGAATCGCAAAATATCCCCCCCCTTTTTTTGACCCATGGTAGCGCTTGTTTAGGTGGTAGAGTGGTCAGAAATGTTGCATTCGGTGTTTTGTACGACATTCTGACTGTTCGGCAATGAGAAATTCGGTAATAACACTCAGTGTTATACCCAATCGAGCAATGTTAGCTCGATCAAACAAATGTATTCCTTCTTAAAGGTATATACTTATACTGATCTATATCCTCCCTCTTAAAAGATTGCCCTTCATGCAAAAGAATATCAGAGACAAGCATGCATTACTATGTACATGAGAAACAAAATACAATGTTCATGTCCAAGTTGCTTCATATCCGCTACAGGGTTTAGAGATTCCACCATATCTTGTGACATAACAGTTGGGACTAGATTTAGCAACAGGGACAGTCTGTGGTGCACAACTCATATCAGGAACTTCTGCATTCATCATGGGAACAGGAATGCCCTCTGGAACTTCCTCTGGAATTGGAACACAGGACAACTCACTCTGGGATAAATAATCTTTCTCACAGGCTATCTGCTGTGGTATAGGCTCATACACTGGTCTCAAATGCTTCCAATTCCACTTAAAAGTTGCTACTTCTGATTGTATAATGTACAGTCTCAGCTCTGGATCAATATTCTTCATGACACCAATCTGATCATAACTTTTGGACTTTTGCATCCTTACTACTTTTCCATCTCGTAATGGATTGAGCAGTCTACTGGTCTTATTGTAGTAGGACTTCTGGGATAGATGCATCTTCAACAGATTGGGATTCACTGATCTATTGTTCTTGACATGTGAAACCAACAATTGACTACTGAGTGGTAATGTGGTTCTGGTTTGTCTCGACAGAAGTCTCTGAGCAGGTGAACCAAGATGTTTATCTCGAGGAACATTTCTGAGATTCAAGAGATTCAGGAAAATATCACTATCATCTCATTTTGATGTCTCAATTAACTGTTTTGCACTTTGAACTGTGTATTCTGCCAAACCATTTGACTGCGGGTACTCTGGACTACTTGTGACATGAGTAAAGTCCCATTCTTCTGCAAATCTTTTGAACTGTTGGCTTGTAATCTGTGTGCCATTGTCAGAAATAACTTTGTCCAAGCTTCAATGAACAGGAAAATGACATTTCATCTTAGTAATGACAGTACTGGATGCTAGGTTAGGAAGCAAATCAACCTTGAACCAATTTGAGTAAGAGTCAACTGACACCAAATAATGTTGACCATTCCACTCGAAGATATCAGTGGCTACTGTCAACCAAGGTAGTTCCAGAATATGGTTAAGTTGAAGTGGTTCTTTCTGCTGATGAGGCTTTGTACTATTACATACTAAACAAGACGAAAGTGCTCTTTCAATGTCTTGTGACATAGAAGGCCAAAATACTATCTCTCTTACCCTTCTTTTGGTAGAATCAGTTCCTGAGTGATCACGATGCAAGATAGTAATGCACTCAGGTTGCAAGGATTTTGGAATAATTACTTTCAGATCTTTCATAATGATACCTTTGTCAGACAACAATCTCTTGCAGTAAACTAGATTGCTTTGACAGCCATCCTTGACTGATAAAGTGGTTGAATCTTTGTAAAACAGGATCTGCTGCTGTATGACCTCTGAGCTCATCAAGATGTGTGGAAGAAACATTTCTCACTTCCATGACTTCAAAATCATCAAGCGATTGAGAACCTTGATTATCATTCTGTTCAATGGTATTTCTGGGTGATCTGGATAATGTATCAGCAAGATAAAGTAGTTTGCCTTTCTTGTAGACAAGCTTATAATTGTACTTTTGGAATCTCAGCATCATACATTGCAGGCAGGCTGGAGCTGATTGCATTGGCTTTCTCAGAATTGTGACTAATGGTTGGTGATCTGTTTCAATCTGGATAGGTCTACCATAAACATAATCATGGGACTTCGAACATGCAAACACAATTGCCAAAAGCTTTTTCTCAATATGGGCGTACTGCTGCTCAGTTTAGGTAAGTGTTCTCAATACATAGGCAACAGGTTGATCCTTTTGCAGAATGACTGCACCAAGTCCAAATTTTGAAGCATCACAGAAAAGTGTAACTTGTTTCTGAACATCAAAGTATCTGAGCGTCAGCAGACTGGCAATTCTCTGTTTCAGGACTTCAAATGGTCTTTGGTGTTGCCCTGACAAAGACCAGGAGATATCTTTACATGTCAGCTCTATGAGTGATTCTGAATGTTGGCTCAAGTCTGGAATGAACTTGCTTAGGTAGATGACCATGCCAAGAAAAACTTGCAGGGCTTGAATATTGTCTGGAGCTGGCATCTCGAGAATCGCTGCTTGCTTTGAAGGATCTGGTCATAAGCCTGTACTCGTAAATAAATTACCAACATAAGAAACTTCTTTTAGCCTGAGTCTGCATTTCTGTGGGTTGAGCTTAAGATTCACTTGACGTGTCTTTTCTAAGAACTTTTCTGAGGTTTCTGTCATTCTCGGTTTCATCACAACCTCCTACTTACTTGTCCTACTCCTTGTCTACTATAATAGCACAATGATATCCAGAAAAAAATTGCTTCATTGCACTCTGAAAGATTTCACTTGTAGAATTTATCCCAAATGGCATTCTCAACAATCTGTACTTGCCAAACAGACTACTAAAACTAGTGAGCAATGAGGATTTTATGTCTAGCTGAATTTGCCAAAATGAACTCTTTGCATCTAAGACAGAAAAAAATAGTGGCATTTGGTATCAAGACTGTGACCTTTTTGAATGTGCACATTGGTCGATGAGGTCTTTTTAGCACTTTGTTCAAATCTCATGTGTCAATACATATTCTGATGTCATCTGAGCTTTTCTTATAAGGTATACTTCCTTGTTAAATGAAAGCAATCCCATTTTCAAAAATTTTGAGCCCTAATAGTAACTGAGGATGCCTTTTGACCACATAAAATAACAAGTCGTAGCTTCTTCTACTTTGCTGGAAGTAACATGAAAGCACTACTGAGCCTTTGGTTTGAATCTCTTTACCACCATAAGCAACAAGTTTCGCACACCTTGCCTAATCAAGCCTTTCACCTTTACACACTCTAGCAAATGTTTCTGTAGACCTCTAACATAGCACTTAGACCTTGCATCAACTCTGGGGTCAGTGGATTTGCCATTTATCTGTGCAGTACAAAAAACTTCATTCTTGGCCCTTAAATCTACTGCATTAACCGTTTCATGAAGCAGTGACACACCATCAACATAAAGAGTTGGGTTACAGCTTTATAACTGATCAACTTGTTTCGTAAAATGTTCCCTTTTAATGACTTTGCCCACATTCTTTTGGATTTACAAATGTTTTTGAAATTATTCCATTTATTACATTTGTGGCATTGTTGAACAAAAGCTAAACACTTGTCCATTTTAAATTCATGACTTCCACCACATTTATGACAGTTGGCAATGAAACTAGGTTGGGGTCCATGATTTAAGTGTGCTGACTCACTCTTGTGCTTCACTGAGACTGTGCAAAGTCTGGAATGTACGAGAAAGTTCTGGGGAGACCTGAAGCAGTCCCTGGGAAACCACATTGCTCCCATGTACTTGGGCCTGTTTCATTTAACCATGTGTTGCATACTATCAACATGAGTTTTATCACTGTGCCCTCTAGAGCTACTCCAATTTGTAAGCATATTAGTGTGCTTTTCTGTAAACTCGTATCTGACAAATCTCAATGGTTTTATTCGAAGTTAAATCTCTGTCACAAAGCAAAATCATTCTCACAGCATCATATTTTATACCGCAAACAAGTCTGTCCTTTATCAACTCATCCCTTAAGTCACAAAGTCTGCACATTTTAGCTTTATTTCTTAGGTCAGTTATATATGCTGCAAATATTTCACCAATATTTTGATCCCTTGTGTAAGATAAGTATCTTTCCATTGTAACATTTGTCTGGGGGTTACACATTTCTCTAAATTTACATTTTAAGCACTCTGGGTCATCCCTTGACTCAGCCTGTACAACAGTATGATGATCTCTAACATAAATAGCAGGTGCATACACAAAAGAGCTCTCCCTTTCTATGGCTTCTGATCCAGTTAAATTAAGCAGAATAAATGCCTTTGTATGATCATCTTTATCAGCAAATGCAGTCTGTATGAAAATGTACTCTTGCTCAAACACTCTCCAGTTTTCAGCAATATTACTGTCAAATGCAAGTACACTGGGTTTTTGAAATCTGTCTGCCATGCCCACAAAGTATATACAAACACACTGATAATATGGTCCTTGTAATTATGTATGAAGAAACTGCACTATGAACTTGTAACAACATTCCAATGCACAATAAACTCTTCAAAATACTTTATTTTGCGAAATATGCTCTGTAATGGCTGTACTTTGCAAAATAGCTTTGTAATGGCTGTACTTTGCAAAATAGCTTTACTGTAGCACTGCACAAACATGCGAACACTTTATACACTTCTGAAAACTCGGATATCTTTGCTTAATATGAAAAAATACATTTGCTTTGTGAAAAAATGCTGTCATTCCCCGTTATTTTATTCATTTTATGTAAATGGACTTTATTTCAAACATTTTCTGTAGCAATTCAAATATTTTTATCAATATTGTATATATTGGTTTATGCAAATATCATTTAGAATGTTTTGCATGCCTGGTTTCATATTATATGAAAGAAAAGAGTGCTGAGCAAGTTTTAATACCTAAAATTTGTTTCTGACCTGATTGCTAAGTTTACACACAATGGGAACGATTCACTCCTTTATATTAGCTGTGTTTCTTGATCTTGCTTCTAGCTCCCATTCTGGCCCATGTCCTTTTAGCGATGCCACTTCTGACATCATGTCACTCAATCGTCTCTAATACAAATAATAAGAAGGCTTGAGGTTTCATTCAGATGCTTTAATATATAAAACACTTCAGGATGGGTAGTAGCATCTCTAAATATGAATAAACTAGTTAACAAACAGAGCTTACATACATACATGTTCACATCTCAACAGCTAACTACAAAATGGCAGTTAGGCTCACATGTGCAAAATATATATACTCTAGTGCAAGCCCTCAGGTAGATTTTTAAAGGTATATACACACATACTGATCTACACCTTTGTCTCCAGAATAATATGTCATGCCATTACAAAAGCTGTCATGCTCCCTGTAACAAACAGAGAAAGGTCAGTGTTTTCTCATAGTAAACCAAACTTTCCTTTTTGATAAGGACCCACACTGAGCAGAATATAAGGTAATATCAATATATTACATGATTAACGGTTAACAAATATCAACGTTTTCATAAGCATTTTACTCTACCCTACTTTTATGCATGTCTAGCATTCAAACTTGAAAATAAGTGCTGCTTACTTACTGCAAAGATGGGGAGGGATATGCATATTATAGTCACAAGACCTGTGTTTATAATCTACATAATTTATATTTGCATATCATGACACACTTTCCATGGGCATGTGCAATGGGGATACGTAGCATTTCACCCCACCTCCACAGTAGCTCAGCTATTTCCCTACTGTATTCTCCTCTTTTGGATACATCATTAATGTCACATCTCCCAGCTTCACCAGATATCACTAACAAGAGAGCCGACACAAGCCTCAGTTAATCCTTCCTGCTGCTCCATCAGTCATCAAGCTGCTACTTGCCCCTGGGTAGTCAGGGATTTATCTCTCTAAGCCAATAGAGGAGCAAAAGTTCATAGGTTCATAAGCAATTACTAGGCGAATGACCCCAAGGAATCTTTTTAAGCCTAGCCATGTAAGGCAAGTATCTTCAATAGGTAACAATATCACAGATCACTTGTCCATTTTCTAAAACCTATTTTTTTTTCTTTTCCAAATATCTTGGAAATGAAGGTGGTTCTGATTTCCATGTAAATTCATGTTTTATTAGTAAGTGACTTAATTCCTTTTTCTTTTCTTTTTGACACACAGAGTGGGAATGCTTCCAGATTGTTGATTTTCCTATAAATCTTTGTAATGCATTTTAGATTTCTACTTGATGTACATTGTAAGCATCAATTTATTTTCTTATCCAGATGGGCTGCATTATAACATTTGACTATTATGATTGTATAGATATTTACATACCTGACGTTCAATATTTGCTGTCTGTTTCCATTTGAAAATTCATTTTTTCTTTAACTTTTGGAAGATAATTGCCAAATACAATATCTTTTGGAAATAGTTCTCCACATATTTTAATGTATAACTTGATAACATAAGTTCCAGTTTTTTTAGATTTGGAAGTATATCCACAGTTGTTTCTTTATTTTTGTTTTCTTGCAATCATATTTTAGACTATTGGCTGGGTGTCTGGTATATCTGAACAAGTTTGAAATTTTTTTCATCAAGATTTGCGTCTTATTGATCGATATTAAATTCATATCACAAATGCACTATTGGGAATGCTTTTGGTGAATTAAAACGATGCCTCCACATTCTATTTGCCTCATCAAGCAGATTGTACCTCTATTTGCCTACTCTTCTGTTTCTTATGGGATTATCTTCAGAGCACTGGATTTTTTGCCAATGTTAGAAGGCTGAGACAATAGCCACTATATTTTTTGTCAATCTTTATTAAACCGATTGCTACTTTTTGTATTTTTGTTAAAGCATACCTTATGTACTTGGATCAGCTACTATCTGAAGTTAATATTCATCCCGCAGGGTTAATGCTGATATAATTTTTTTCTAATGTCTTCCCATTTGTTAATAAATTATCCCTGTTTTCTTTCAGTCAAAATTAATAAGTTAATTTTCTCTGTATTGATTTGTAGTCTGTTGTCTTCTGCAATATTTTTGTATATGCTTATTTGGTTTCTCATTGCCAGTGCTAATGTTAACAAAACACAAATTATCTGCAAAACAGCTGACTGGGTGTATGTATTTTATTTATTTTCAGCATATTTTTTATCTATCAGTATTAATTTCTCTGATTGTCCTTCTATATATATTGTGAAGATGCATCCTTGTCTGATCTTTTTTTTCTATTTGAAATTAGTCCCTGCATTGTTTTTTTATTTATTAACTTTAATTGTAGCCATATTATTATCCCTACTATTATGCAGGACTTTAATTCATTCCATATGGTCTTCTCAACAACCTTTCTTTGCTATTTTTACAGAGAGCTTCACCATGTCAAAGCTGGTGAAAGATTCTTCCATATGTACAGTGGCTATAAAATATTTAATTACAGCATTCAGTCTTCTTAGGTAGGAGTCTATCAGCATGGCACATCTTGACCTGGCAATATTTTCCCACTCTTTCTTGCAAAAGTGCTCCAACTCTGTCAGATTGGGAGGGCATCTCTAGTGCACAGCCCTCTTCAGGTCACCCCATAGATTTTCGATTGGATTTAGGTCTGGGCTCTGGCTGGGTCATTCCAAAACTTTAATTTTCTTCTGGTGAAGCCATTCTTTTGTTGATTTGGATGTATGCTTGGGGTCATTGTCATGTTGAAAGGTGAAATTCCTCTTCATCTTCAACTTTCTAGCAGATACCTGAAGGTTTTGTGCCAAATGTGACTGATATTTGGAACTGGTCATAACTCCCACCACCTTGACTAAAGCCCCAGTTCCAGCTGAAGAAAAGTAACCCCAAAGAATGACACTACCACCACCATGTTTCACTGTGGGGATGGTGTTCCTTTGGTGATGTGAAGTATTGTTTTTGCGCCAAACATACCTTTTGGAATTGTGGCCAAAAAGTTCAACCTAGGTCTCATCAGACCATAACACATTTCCCACATGCTTTTGGAAGACATGATGTACTGTTTTGCAAATTTTAGCTGGGCCTGGATGTTTTTCCATGTAAGAAAAGGCTTCCATCTTGCAACTCTACCCCATTGTCCAGACATATAGAGAATATGGGAGATTGTTGTCATATGTAATACACAACCAGTACTTGGCAAAAATTCCTGCAGCTCCTTCAGAGTTGCTGTAGGTCTCTTAGCAGCCTCCCTGACAAGTTTTTGTCTTGTCTTTTCATCAATTTTAGAGGGATGTCCAGTTCTTTGCAACATCACTGTTGTCCCATATTTTCTCCTCTTTTTGATGGCTGTCTTCACTGTGTTCCATGATATATCTAATTCTGTGGAAATTTTTTTGTACCCTTCTCTTGACTGATACCATTCAACAATGAGATCCCTTTGATGCTCTGTAAGCTCTCTGCAAACCATGGCTTTTGCTATAGCAGGCAACTGTGTAAATGTCAAGAAAATCCTACTAGGACAGCTGAACTTTATTTGGGATTAATCAGAGTCTCTTTAATTGATGCCAGGTATGTACCCAAGAAGACTGAATGCTATAATTAAATAAAAATGTGCCTCAACAAAGTATTAGTTTAAGGGTGTGCACACAAGACAGTATTAGTTTAAGGGTGTGCACACTTATGCAACCAGCGTATTGTACTTTTTTTTATTTTTAATATTTTTCCCCTAACAGATTTGTTTGTTTTCCAATTGAATTGTACAGGTTACAGGTCACATTAAAGGTGGGAAAAGTTTTGAAATGCTTTATTGTGGTCTCATTTTTTGTATCACAAAAACCTGGCATTTTAACAGGGATGTGTACACTTTTTATATCTACTGTATAAATAAGGCATTCAGGCTTTGCTTGGAAAATAATGTGAATTTTCAGTTTTCATAAATAAAAACAGGCTGTTTTTTGTGGATTTACTCTCTACATAGGCAAATTTCTCTACTGAGAGCCCAGTCTATCTGAGATCATTTTATAACTCTGTCAGTAACACACAAATAAATATCATCATGGATGCATCTAGCACAATAATGAGTCATAGACCCATAGATTCATACATGTGTACTAGACAAACAACCACTGTGTCCTTTTTAAACCTAGCCATGCATTGCAGATCTCTGACAAGTTCTGGTACTCTCAGTAGCAAAAGCAACGGCCTGAGAGATGAACCATTGTCAAGCTGCCTGGTGCCCATTAGAGACATATGTGCCAAACCAGGGGTGAATTTCCAGTTCCCCATTGACTCTTAAGGATACTATTGTCTATATGATAGTTACTAGGGGTGACCGACTTCCTAAAGGAAACTTATTATGCATTGTTTGGCTTTTAGTCTTAGTCCATGGTTCTGATACCAGTTATTGTTCTGTGTTAGCCCCTCTTACAAAATATTTGTGTCAGTACAGGATTCTGCAACTGCTCCTAATTTACAATGATCTGCAAACTTAGTCAAAGTCATATTACTTGACTTTTGCCTTAAGAAGCAGTTACAGGAATGATTGCTGAGGGATACTGCTGTTGACTGGCTTCTTTGTAGGACTGGACTCCCCAATTCTAACTTGCTGGGTCCTGTCTGTGAGCCAGCTGTCTGTCATCTGGGTATCATAAGGGTTTATATCAAACCTCTTGAGTTTGTCAACAATGCCTGACTAGGGTATTGTGTCAAATACCTTGACCAGGTCAAGGTTGGCAATGTGAATCATTTTGGTCATGTCCATTGTTTTGCTGACTGTCTCAAAAAAAGTTCATCAGGTTGAGTAGGCTTGATGTTTCCTTGAAGAAACTAATCTTAATTAGATCTAATATTTGGCGATTTCCTGTATCACTATTGATCATTTCCATTATAATTATTTCTGTGGCTTTACATTCAGAACTAGTGAGACATGCGGGTCTGAAGTTTCCATTGCCCATAGATGGCTTGCCCTTGTGCAGAGGGTTGACTTTTGACATCATCCATTTGTGAGGCACAAAACCTATTTGGAGGCTATGGTTAAATAATGTTTCCAGAGGTCCTGCTTGTTCATGTGTCTTGCTACTTAGAAAAAACCCTATGATATTTTCTGTTCCTGTCGATGAAGTGCACTTGTCCATAAAGAGATCATTGAGGACCTATTCCCTATAGTTGCGGGAGTTATATTTGATGGTGTTTTCTGAGGGAAGGCTGGGGGAGGGGTAAAGTTAAATCTGAACTTGTCTGCCATTAGGTTTGCTATATCTTCTGACTCAGTGTAGATGTCTCCTTTGGCAATGATCTCTGCAAACAACTGTGTATTGCCTTTGAGGTTTCAAATACAGCTTAAGAATGCCTTGGGAGACATGCTCAAGTTCAGCTTTGGTAGACTTTATTTGTTCTCTGAGTAGTTTGTTTAGTTTGATGAGATCACTTTTATCCTTCTGGGCTCTACACCTCTTAATTTTTGCCAGCTTTTACTCCTTCTGGTATATAGTCTATTGATGCTGTGATTCTACCATGGTGGCTTGTTTTTCTGAGTTAATTTTGTACTTATTCCTGGTGGGTACTGCTGTTTTTATGCAGCTATTAACATGCTTGTATAGGGTGTCTGTGAACAGTTCAGTGTAGGCAGCAGTGTTCTCATGGTCTAGTAAAGCTTGAAATGTTTCCTGGTTATCACTTAATAGTATGAAGTCATCTTTAGAGTAGTTCCTGAATAATACAATGTTAGCTGCGGTTTCTGTATTATTTTTACTTCAACAATGATCATTTTGTGATCTGACCTTACCAGAGAGGACATTACTCTAGTGGGCATGCAACACTTTCCAATACTAGTGAGGAGCAGATCCAGTATGATTGCTCACCTGGTCAACTATTGACAATCTGGTCCAGGGTGTTTGCAGTTACAAAGTCCAGGAATCTCTGTGCCACTTGTTTAGTATTGTATATTGTTCCCAGTTAAAAGTGAGGTAATTAAAGTTGCCCATGAGTATGACTTTTGTCTGCATGGTGAGAGCCTCCAGTAATCTCAAATACATGCTAAGTGTTTCCTGTGTCATATAGAGGTAATTACAGCTTGCAAGGAAGTGGTATAGGAATTTGCCTATCATGGTGTGAACATAGTGAAGCTCAAGTGCGTAATCCTGTTTGACCAGCCTTGAGGTATACTTATTTTCAATGTAAATTAAGACAGCTCTACCTTTAGTACATACTTGTGTAATTCATAGGTTCATAGGTTCATAGGTTAGTACTAGGCTAATGGCCATGGAGCCAACACAAGCCTAGCCCAAGAACATACCCAGTTGTCCTGTTATAGGATGTTAGTTTCTTGTACCCTTATTGGGGAAGGCTGTTGAAATGATTCCCAGAGTGAATTTCCTGTTACCCATCCACTCATCAAGATTTTGCTTGAAGAGGGCCAGTGAGGTGCTCTGCTTGACTTGAATAGGGAGTTTATTCCAGAGTATAGGTAGTCTCTGAGTTAGAAACCTGTCCCTCCAGCAGGTTCTGTTTATTGTGGTGATGAGGTTGAGGACCTGGGACCATGTGGTGTGGAGGGATTGGGTCTTTTTCAGATGAAGTATGCCTAATAACACTGGGTCCGACATGGCTTTGTATGCCAATTAGAGATTGCCTCTAAGAAGGCGATAAGAGCCGGAGTATAGATGCAGTTTTTTGAGTTTGTCCATATAAGGCATGTGTTTGAGTCTTAGGATCCTCTTTGTGATGAATTTCTGTGGCCTCTCCAGTTGTTTCAGGTATCTAGTGAGGTACATGCCAAATGGGGCATTATACTCGATGACTGGCCTAATGAGGGAAGAGTAGAGGGAGACAATGACCTCTTTCTTCCTAGATGAGGAAACCCTTTGTAATGAGGTGTGCCACATAGAAAGACTTTCTGACCACAGTGACAATATAGTGGTCAAAAGAGAGGTTGCTTTTACTCCTCAACCTGTGTTCCCAGATCTCTTATAATGCCTTCTGTGTTCAGTGGATTACCATTGATGTGATAATTCATGGGAACCGTGTTTTTCCCAAAGGGGATGACGACACATTTTTTGGCATTGAGCTTAAGGCCATGGTTCTGACACCAGTCATTGGTCTCAGTGAGGCCTTTCTGTAGGATGTCAACATCACTTGGGGAGTTAATAATAGCTCCCAACTTCCAATCATCTGTGAACTTTGTCAGCCAGAGTTCATTCATGTTGGCCTGGACTTCAGAGAAGTAGATACCAAACAGAAGACTACCCAGGACCAAACTCTGTGGGACTCCCCTCGTAACTAGTCAGCAGTCTGACTTGGAATCAACTACATTCACACTATGGGTTCTATCTGTGAGCCAGTTTGCAACCCACCTAGTGATATAGGGGTTGATGCCTAGCTGAATGAGTTTTTCTATGATTCCATTTTTTTTAAACAGTTGTTATTATGTTTTATAACAATACAAATTGTTTACATATATTCAAAGAGAAAATTGTTTATTAGTCAAAACAAATAAACATAAAAGTGAAAAGAACCAAAATATTTATCTATTATTTTTATATATCTTAAAAAACATAGTGTTACATTAAACAAAATAAGGATCTTTGTCTAAAATGGTCTCTAGGTTGGACCACATATTATATGAATAGGATGTTCTAGTAGTTTTTGACTTAATAGTCAACATTTCTAAACAACAGATTTCAGTAAGAATATTTCTGAATTCTGCAAATGAAGGTGTAAGTTCAGATTTCCAGTTTTTAGTTATTGTTTTCCTAGCTGCTGTTAACACAGACCATAAAATAGGGTATTTGATTCTTCTAATACAGGAAGGAATTGGAGTGTTGAATAAAAACAAAGATTTGGTCAAGACAAATCTTTCTGTAAAAAGTGTTTGAAGAAGATTATTATTTTTTCCCAAAAGTTCTTTGAGGCTACATAATCATAGAACATGTGTGACCAATCAGGTTTAGAATCTGTTTTACATCTCCAGCACAATACCCTATCTTTGGTAATCAATTCTAATTTATGGGGTGTGAAAAAACCTCTGTTCATAAATTTCCATGCATATATTCTCCACCTTAACGATGACGTAGTTAGTTTGGATTATTCCAAAATTATTTTTTTGTCTAATTCAGTTAGGATCATATTATTGCTTGTGACGATGTGAGTCCGGTCACTATCAGGAATATTTTTTTGTTTCTATATTAATTATTTTATATATGATTGATAGTTTACATTTAATAATTGTGTTTTGTTGTATAAAAGAGGTGATGAATTTTATTAGTGTAGGAATTGGTGATCTTGAATTTTGTGGAAATTAATTTTGTCAGACATAAAATTTCTAAGATATTGAAGTTGCAACCATTCAAAGCTGTTTAAGTCAAAGTTTATAACTAAATGTTCTAAGATAATTAAAGTATCATCCTGTAAGAACTGGAACCAAAATTTGATTTTTTTTCCTTTAATGGGAAAATGTTAGTCAAATTGGAAGAGACAATGACATCTTTTGTGTATGCAATAGGAAATAAAATGAATATCCAATATTTGTATATCATGTTTTTGTATATATAATTTTGAAAATCTTTTTAACAAAAGTTTCATATAATGGGATATATTACTGGGAAGTATATTTAGAGACAAATAATTTTTCAATATCCATATAAATGGGTTATTTAGAATTAAGAGTTTATCAGAATTGGTTCTCTTATAAGTGTCAAAATAAAGGACGTCTTGAAATTTCTTCCATTTCGCTGAATAACTCTCATTTAATAACTGTAGGAATGTCTTAATTACTGATGAAATAGAGTATAATTCTAAGTCTGGAAGGCTTATAACAGCAAAAGACCAATCCTTCATATAGTTTATGATGGATATTCTAGGTTTATTTGGTTGCCATAAAAATTTCAAAATCATTGTGTTGAATTCTTTAATTATTTTTTTTCAGGGGAATTAATGAAGTAGATTGAATTATGTAAAGAATCTTAGGTAAAATGATCATTTGGATAATTTAGAGTTTTTCTTCCATTGTGAATAAAAGATGTTTCCATTTATTAATTAAATTATTAATAGAAGAGATGTAGCTAGAGTAATTTATTTTTATTATTTTATATTGTCATTCGCCTCATAGTAAGACACTGTCCGGTTTGATTCTCAGCTAGAGCATCTTCTGCGTGGAGACATGTGTGAATGGGCATACCTTCGTTGAAAGATGTGCGTCAGGGCTGGTAACTCGGCATGTAAAAATCAACTACCAATCATTAGCGGACCAGAGTTCTGCTGTGGCGACGCCTAACTGGGAAAAGGCGAAAGACACAACATATTGTCAGTTAATGTGATGCCTAAATATTTTAAACCTTCTGTATTAACTAAATATCTAGTATATTTCTGATTCCAATAATTAGTATTTGAGGTGATAGGGAGTATTTTTGCATTATTATCATTAAAAATTAAACCTGTCTTTTTTGCATCAATTCCATAAAATCAAATACAGCTTGTAGAGTGTTATTTGTTCCCTCAATGGTTAGAAGAATATCATCAGCAAAGAGTTGCACTTTAGAGGATATCTCTGCATTCAAACTAAGTCCCTTAATATTTGGGTTAATTCTTATATAGTTGGCTAGAGGTTCCATTAAGATAATGATTAATAAAGGAGAAAGGGGACAGCCCTGTTTAGTTCCTTTATGTATTGAGATATTTTCTGATACAAATGAACCAATCTTAATATATGCATAACTACCATTATATAAATGCGAAATTAAATTAATAAATTTATCAGAAAAATATGTTTTTAAAGTAAGAAATACATAATCCCAATTAACTGAATCAAATGCACAATTTACGTCCAGACTTAATAAAGTTAAATTCTTCTTTGATTCTGTAGCATGATCAATAATAGTTAATACTCTTTTAATACTGTCAAATGTGTTTCTGTTTAAAATAAAACATGTTTGATCTTCATTAATTAATCCAGGAAGGAATTTGTTAAACATATTAGTGTAAATGGATATAACATTTTTATAGTCAATATTTAAAAATGATATTGGCCTATGTGTAGAACATTTAGACGGGTCCTTATCTGTTTTCAAAATGTGAGAGATGAGTGTATATTTCCAAAAATGAGGGATTGTAAGCAGTTCTTGACACTGGGAAAAAACTTGATGTAATAAAAAAGTGACTCTTTGGGGAGTAATTTATATATTTCTGGAATTATTCCATCATTACATGGAGCCTTATTTTGTTTTAAAATATTAATTTGATTTTTAATCTCAGATAGCGAGATGGGTTTATCCAATACGTTAACTTACTGTTCCAATAGTTTATTTTTAGTGTATTTTTAATAAAGGAATTTAGCTTCATTTTAGAATCTAATATGCCTGGATTTTGATTAAGCTTGGTAAAATTATTTCTAAATTCCATTAATATATCTCCTAAATCTAGCGAAGGCAACAGATAACAAAAACAACTGTACACACTGCGGGCCAAGTCCAAACATAGTTTTTGTTTTATGGGTATTGACTTAGTTAAAGTTGGAATTAGGGGGGGGCCCCAGTCTCTCCTCCTTGAAATTAAAGAACTAGAATGGCAGCTATTATTAAATGCTTTTTCCCCCCCTGGGTTGAATGAAACCTGCAACATTTCTGTCATTTTAAAATACAAAAGCTACCTAAGGAATTAAATAGCTTATTATTTATTTATTTACTTTATTTTAAGTAAATGGGGTTTGGAAATTAATAGAGTTGGGGACACTAACTCGTGGATTTTTAATAACTTATTAAGTATCATTTGAAGTATATAATTTCTGTAACATTATTATTACAATGAAGTAACCATGTTTTAAATGGTCAGGCTCATCTGTTACCTTCTTGAGGCTTACATGTGCTTGATTAAAAGGTTTTGTTTAGTGATCTAAGTTCATAACTGTACTTAATAATTGCCTATGAGGAAGCATATTTTACTGTTTTTAAAACAAGTTAAATATACTCAAAACCTTTGAACTATTTGTCTTTTGTTGGTTAAGGTTTATTGTTTGTTTATTAAAAAGTGTTCCGTAAAATTTACCAGTTGCTAAGGAAATGACATCAGAGAAGTAACAAGCTGCTGTATTTTAAAAAAGCACTTTGGCGCCTTTTATTTGTGTCTGAAGAAGCTTCTTGTTTGTGAGGAGCGAAAACGGTCTTAATAAAATACGTTAGCAAAATTTTTCGTTCCTGAGTGGTTTGGACTTGGCCCGCAGTGTGTACACATATCTCTTAAATCTGTTACCAACCTCTTTTTTTCAGAATATATCTCTTTAATATGATACATCACATCTTGTTTAACCTCTTAGTTTTGATGGCTAATTTCTTTAGTGATTTAGGATTAGTAGAAAAGTTTATAAATTTAAATCTTTCTAAACTAATCTTGGTCTTATGGTTAACTATTTCTAAATATGTATTATTTAAGGTATTAATTTCCTTAGTTCTATTGGATTTAGTTATCTGTTTTTGTAGCTTAACAGTATCATTTTTATTGGAGAACTGTTATTTCTTTTTCCCAAAGTTTTTTGTTACTGTACCAATTAATTATTCTCCCATATAAATATGTTTTAAGAGCATCCCAGATATATATGACAGATATACCTTCTATTGTATTAATATTAATAGAGTTCTTTGTTTCAGAAACAATACAATCTTTAAAATGAGTTAAAGTAGTCAAATATGCTGGTATTCTTCTAATCTGAGGGATATAATCAGAATGCTGGGACAGTTCAAATGTTATTGCATTATGATCAGATAATGGGCATGAATGAACTTTGAATTTATGCAAATTATTAATTAGATGATTTGAGATATAGATTCTATCAATTCTAAAGTATGTGCCATGTCTTGGAGAGAAATGTATATAAAAAAGTGATTTTGGGTCTGCAAAATCATTAATGTCTCTTAAAATGAAATGATTCAGTAAATTTAATCAATTTCTTTGTAGGTGAAGTTATCATCCTCTTTCTAATAGCAGTAGAATCCTTCTAATTTATTATACAAAGTCTCCAGTGAATATGATATTTCCTTTAGAGAGGTATACCATTTGATCTAATTGTTGTTTAACTGTATGAGAACCTATCCCAGGTATCCAATCTATATTCATGAATGTGTATATTTTTTATTCAATTCTAAAGTGATGGCACATAGCATATCTTTATCATATTATAAAATTTAAGACATATATAATAACATATTAGACATTATATTTTATGAACTATAATAAGGAAATTGAGTATTATTAGGTATATGTGATTTTAAATGCACATTTTAATGCACCCTTTACAGACATGTATGTTTTTGGAAAAATGCACTTTTTCTTTAACTGAAGCTGTTTCTTTAAAAGAAGTTGTTCTTTAAATGAAGCTGTTTTTTAAACTTCTGGCTCCAAAAAGAATATTTAAAAGGCTAATTGATTAATTGATGTTATTCTGAAGAAGTCTACATTGCATGTGGATGAAAGTGCTAAATCTTACATCATTTTAAACAGTTATATATTAAATGTGTGGAATACAACTTGTTGGTGTTCATTTTTCAGTGAGGCATCCAGCATCCAGTAGCGTTTTCATACTGCTTTTTGGTTACACTGTTGCTTGAACGCTATTGTGTGGTTTTGTAGTTATCTTTATCATCACTATAAGTATTTATTATTCTAGTAATTAATTGTTCCATAAAATAGGACACCTCTTTTTTTTTGTTGATGGTGTGAACTAGATAATACAGTATATTTCCTATTAATAAATCTGTCTTATGTCTTCCTTTAGTAAATGTGTTTCTTGTAAAAAATCAATATTAGGATTGAAGAGATTAAGGTATTTACATGCATTTCTCCTTTTGCAGCTATTGTTTAATCCATTAATATTAATAGAGATACATTTTGAAGAAGGCATTTTTAAGGATAAGTGTATACATGACTTATGATCTTTAGGTGGTTATATGTGTATATATATATATATATATATATATTCTTACTGTAATTAAGTAGGAATTGACAGAATTGTGATCCAAATGATGTAAGATTAATGCATTATTTAAACTTCCAGAAATTTTAGACACCAAAAAATAACAAATAGTAACTATATACAGGTAAATTACAACTATTTTGACCATTACCCACTTCATGGAGTTCAAAGGTCTCCCAACTCAAACAGGGTACTGTTTGAGTCAACTACCCCCTTACCAACAACAGTAAATTCTTCTCCGCCATAACAAACTATAATTATTATTAATCTGTGACAAAATGCAAGAAATATTGATATTTTACATGCAACCCATAAATAAATATATTAAGGATTTAAAGTTTGAAAATAATACTTGTTATCATGAATAACATAAAAAAAAGACCAAGTGTTAGTGTTTATTTGAGCATATTGTAGATGAAACAAATTATTAATGAATGTAGTGGGTATATATTAAGATAAGAGCCTATACTGACCAAAACAAGACATGTTGTCTAAAATGTACACACAATCTTAAGACATTTTTATATTTGTATATAAAAATCATTATGCATCATAGAACGCAATATATTACATGACTAGTAGATACACTCCTGTATATTGAGGCAGTGTAATAACTCTTGTTCTACAGATCACTTATATATTTTAGTTTCTCATTCTTTAGGTCAATAAACATTTCAATGTTTCAGATAAGGAAATTGATAAATTACTGGACTTCTAAAAAAAATCATAACTTCCTATAGTATGTATTTAAAGTCTTGTATATGAACCAATGATATATTCATTCCCTATTTGTAAATGTTAAGTGTTTTATAGTGGAATACAAAGAATAGCTAAGATATATAAACCAAAATTAAAAACTATTAACTTGCAGTCAAAGCGTAATATCAATGTAATGTATAATGTAAAGGTATATAAAATAGTAAGTAAGCCAATCACATTCTAGCCTTTTTTAATGCTTAATTATAATCTATACAAACTTGTAGCCAAACATGTATTTAAATGGTTCAAAACCAACTAAAAACAGAGTAAATGTAGAGAAAGATAAACAATTTCCTAATATTTCTTCTTTCGCCCCTTATTCTTTTATTTTGTTATATACTTTCCAAACACAATTGAAATGAATATATAGGTCAAAATGTGATTAGCAGAACTGTTACACTCATTTTTCTTCCCTTTTATACTGAAAGATGTTTTGGAACATTGAAACATACTCTGTTAGTCATTTACTAGATAAGATGAATTAGCAAATAAACAGGAATTAAATTGAAACAGTTGGTACTAGATCTTCCATTCCCTTCCTCTTTTAAACGGCGGTAAAACATATGTACACTACAACATAAATATGAATTTCTTATCAGATTTAGCAAAACTGCTATATAAACATTAATGGATTTACTTTTCTGTCATGTAATATTAATGTTCTTTGGAGTCAGTTTAATATATTTTATATATATAGTGTTTGCAGTAATAAGTCTTTGGGAACACTATTTATTAAGCATTCTCTTAAATAAAATGAAAAGGTAGATAAACAAGAATTAATGAACTCAGCTGTGACTACATCTTTCATTCCCCTCTTTCCCTCAATAAAAGAGCAGTTAAAGAAAATGTTTATATACTGCAACATAAAACATGAGATTCATATCAGATTTATTAGTACTATTATGTACTGTGTAATCTTTAATATACTCACTTTTCTTTAGGATCAGTAAAGAATATGTTAAGGTAGCGTTTGTGCATTTCATATGCTTCCTGTTTTGAAGTGTCAAAGTTCACTTGTCTAAACTAAAATGAATATATGATAGAACAAGTATAAAATAAAAAAAAGCAAAGGCTCAAATATTTATAGTCTTTAGTATTTAAAATGGTTCTTCTTTTGCTATTTATGTATATTATATATTTTTTATATTTTCTTTCTTCAACAGAGTTCTTCATACCTTGTTTAAATGAGAAGATCACTATAAAGTGAGTCACAAGAAGCGTTTGAAGGTTCCATTCAGTTCTTGCATTTAGGGGTAAAAGTTTGCATTACTGTAAAGGACTTGCAGCTTTGCGAGCATAAACAAGTTTTTGTTTAAAAAATAGAAGCTCTGAGGACTGACAGATCAAACCAGCAGTAAGCTGAAGATTACTTATATTATTTTCAGTGAGAACCTTCTAATAAAATAGAAAAATAACAGGATTGAGCAAGTAAACTGCTCATGAGCCTTGGGACACTGTTTGTACATTGAGAATAAGCCATCACATTACATTTATTGCAATAAAGGCATTTTCAAAAGAAAAAAATGTCTAAACAGAAACAATCAAAGATAGAATCTAAAAAAATGACCAATGCAATGTAATGAAAGAAAAGCAAACAAACAGCTGCAGCACTCAACCTTGACAGTCGCACAACACAGAAACTAACTGTTCATTCTTCATTAATGTTAACACTTTTAAAACAAACACATTGAACCTCTAAACCTCCTCTCCCAAGAAGTACAAGTCAACTAGCTGTTTCAAACTACCTATTAAGTGTTCAAAAGTTTAATTGAACTAAAATGCGCTCTGCTGGGACTCACCCTACCAACAAACATATGTCTCAATGAAACAATGGCAAAATGAGTCATAAGAACAATAAAACTGTGAAACATGTTGTTGAAAATCAAAAGTACTTAAAGAAAAATAGTAAAATGAAACAATTATTTGTCTTTCAACTTATTTTTATCTGAGGATTTCCAAGAGTTATTCTCTGCAATTCTTTTTAACAAAGGGCTGGTCCATTCCATATCCTCTAATTTGTCATTAATTTTTGTGTTTTAATATAAGATACAGCAGATTCAAGAACATCAAAGATTTTAATTCCCTCTGTGAGAAATAGTTTTAGCCTGGCTGGAAATAAAAGATGCACATTTATTTGGTTATTTTGAGTTCCTTAATAATAGGTAAAAAGAGCTTTTTTTAGCCATAATTGCAGAAGAATAATCATTGTCAAAACGTACAATACTGTCATTTATTTTTATAGGAAACTTAGACCATGCAGTTTTTAATACTAGCTCTTTATCTTGTGAAGACATGAATTTCACAATAACAGACCTAGGAGTGTTTTTATTAGAAGGTGAGGCAATGAATCTGTGCACCCTTTCTAGTCTGAATGAAAGGGCTTCAGGAAGATTTAAGACAGTTGATAACCATGTAGTTAAAAAACTCACCATGTTACTTCCTTCTATGTTGTTTGGTACACCAAAAATCCATAGATTGTTCCTCTGTGACCTGTTTTCCAGTTCATCTCTTTTATTTTGAAGAGCAGTGTTTTGTTTCAGGAGAAACTCTATGTTATTTTCTCCCTCTTGAAACCTTCCATCCATATTAGTGAGAGATTCTATTATGTCAGATATCTGAGCCTTTTGAAGTTGTAGTTCCCTATGAATTAAATCTATCTGCTTTGAGCATTTTTGTTCAAAGACGTCTGTTTTTGTGTCCATTTTGTCTAGTTTCAATGACATCTCTTGTAGAGTTGTTATTAAAGATAAAAGTTCTTTCTTGATATAAGAGTCTGAAGAATTGTTTTTGGCATAACTCATCTTTCAGGCAGAGATGTTGTAATGTGTTATCTGAAGATTTTGACAGGAAATTTTCAGGAAACATATATCATTTTTTTTTTAAAATAATCCAAAGGTAGATTGACAGAAGTCAGGAAATGCCATAAAAAGTCCGAATGGATTATTTTTGAAGTTTAAATCCTGTCATAAATATGAAGAATTGGCAGAGCTGGAAGAAACTGCTGCTAGTCAGTGTATATCTTGGCCATGCCCCCCAGTTTTTCTATAATTCCTGAGTAGGGAATGGTATCAAAGGCCTTGGCCAGATAAAGGTAGGCTGTATGAACCACCTTGCCTTCATCCACAGCTCTGGTGACTCAAAGAAGTCAACCAAGTTGAGCAGGCATGATCTACCCTTCATAAAACCAAACTGTGTGGGATCCAGAGTTTGGAGATTCCCTATATCCTTGTTTATTAGTTCCATGATGATGCGTTCCATAGCTTTGCATATCAGACTCGTCAGGCTAATGGGGCGATGGTTCCAAGGGTCTGTAGTCACTCCTCCTTTGTGAAGAGGGTTGACTGTAGCAGTGAGCCATTCAGTTGGGACAAAGCCTAAGGTGAGGCTGTGATTGAGCAGAGTACACAGGTGAGGTGCCAGTTCACTCTGTAGTTCATGTAGAACACAGCCAGGGATATTGTCAGGTCCCATAGAAGCTGTATTCTTAGCCTTGGACAGTGTTGTTTTAACCTGTGCAGCAGTAATAATTGGTGCCTGGCAATCTACTGGTATTGTGATTGATCCTTTGGGGGGGTGGGTAAAGTTGGCACTGAATCCGTTGGCCAGTATATTAGCAATATCTGTTGGCTCGGTATAGGAGGTATCATTGTGCAGTAACTCAGACCAAATCTGGGTATTGCCGTGGAGATTCTTTACATAACTATAGAAGGCCTTGTGGTTGTCTTTACTATCTGCTGCAATTTTGTTTTCATAGCTAACTTTAGAGGATTTAATGAAAGATGTCAACTTTTTGTTGAGGTTGATAAGGGAATTTTTCCAGTCTTGTGACTTCACCTTATTCCACATCAGTTTCCTCCTTCTGTTGTAGAGTTTGTTTTTGGCAGGGGACCACCAGATTGGCTTCCTTTCTTGGAGGAGAGCATCTTGGTTCTATTGGGTATGGGGAGAGCTATGCATTTATGTACGTGTTCGTACAGTGCATTGGTGTATGATTCGGCAGTCATGCAACTATTCTCCATTTGCATGGGTGCCATGTAGTTAGCCACCTCTATTTTTAGGAGCCCAAAGTTAGCTTTGGAGAAGTTTTTCATGGTGGTTACCTTTGTGGGTGGGGTGGGGTGGGAGGGATGTGGATTTCCAAGGTAATTAGTCTGTGGTCGGATCCAACCAGGGAGGAGTTGACTATTGGTGTAGAGCAACGGTCGCCCATGTTAGTAATGACCAGGTCAAGGATGTTGATACTTCTAGTAGGGGCAAGAATGAGCTGGTCCAGGGTATTGGAATTAATGAATTCCAGGAAACATTGGGCAAGTATATTGGTACATGAGTACTTTTCCCAGTTATTGGAGGTTAAGTTGAAGTTGCCTAGTATGAGAGTGTTCAGTTGGACCCTAATATTCTCCAGGGTGCTTAGGAATGTGGAGTGTGGGTCTTGGGACATGGATGGGGACCTATAGCAGTATACAACCTGAATCACTGTCTTACCAAGTGTTAGCTGCACCTGAAGTATCTCTGATGCATTTTGTTGGGCTACCAGATTGGAAGTGTGTGCATCCTTTATGAATATGGAAACACCACCACCTTTGGAGCTTCAGTCTAAGTTCTGGGGCCGAAAGGTGTGGAATGGGTTATAGCCTGGTACTGCATGGGTGCTTTCTGCTGCCTTGAACCAGGTCTCTGTTATAGCACAAATGTTGATGTTCTCCATTTTAAGGAGTGCTTCGAGTGAGTGCTTTTTGAGATTTAGACTTCTAGCACTGAGCAGCATGACCCTCAGATTGCATTTGCTTGTAGCTGTTACAATGGTAATTTGGTCTTTGGAACATTGCCTAAAAATGGTACTATAGGGGTAGCAAGAGCCTTGGCCAGTATCTTGAATCCCAGGGGTGACAGATGCAGGCCATCTCTAGCAAAGCATCAAGGTCTGTCAATCATGTCAGATTGTGTGTGTGTGTGTGTGTGTGTGTGTGTGTGTGTGTGTGTGTGTGTGTGTGTGTGTGTGTGTGTGTGTGTGTGTGTGTGTGTGTGTGTGTGTGTGTGTGTGTGTGTGTGTGTGTGTGTGTGTGTGTGTGTGTGTGTGTGCGCGAGTGTCTGCATGCACATGCATCTATATCTGTATGTATAGAGAGAGAAAGAGAGATTTAGTTGTCACTCCATTACAGAGTATTAAGTTGTGTTTACTATTTTGAGTCACTCAACGTCATATTTTTTATTCTTTTATCATAAGGGACCTGTTTATTTTCCCCTATATGTAATCTATACAGTTTTGATAATGTTCTTTATTGCATTTAATTCCTGTACTGGTAACATATATGTACTATAATTTATTTCAAGGATTTGTATTCATTTATTTAGATATTTCTAAACTTGTAAAGCCTTAGCATCTCATGTTTTAGTTGTAATAAAATACATACTAATAATATTACCACTTATTGTTAACTTGTCCTTCAGGCAGACAGATACTGGATCCCCTTAAAATGACACCAGAAACTTAGCCAATTGTTGAAATCAATCATTTTCTGCTTGTACTGTGGTATCATTCTGGGTGATGGTAGGATGCTGCTCAGGGCTAGTGTCATACCCATCTGGGCTACATAATCCGAGAGCTCATCCATATCTCTTTTCATGTAGTCCAGGGAGGTATGTCTCAGGTCATTCACACCCACATGTACAATGACAGAGTCATGGCACCTGACAGACAGCTGACTGTTACTTTCTCCTTATTCAATCTAGTGAGTTGCTTCTTTCAAATCAACTCTGCATTCCCACCTCTACTGCAAATGGATGTGCAATTGTACCAAACACCCTCCTCCCATAATCTACTTTATTGTTCCCCTTCTTCTTCTCCCTCATTGTCCTTATCTCCTACTTTAACTTTACTCTTCTCTGTTATCAGTCCCAAGCTGTTACCTAACTACTCACACACTTTACCTTCTATTAACAACCTACTCCCTCCATTACTTTCATGCCTTTGCACCTACTGCTCTTTCTACCTAATGCTTCCCTGCCCTTCTTCTTCCTCCTTATCCCACTATTCACATCTACTCTATACAATGGCTATTTTTTAGTCTCAGAATGCATTGTCATCTTAGAGTTCCTCATAACATGAGTGAGCAACCTATTTTACCACCTCTGCAAAACATCTTCTACATTGTATATAACTATTGTAACGTTATCTAATGTCTACATTGTATATAACTTTTCAACTTTATCTAGTGTGCCTCATATAGTTAAAATGTATTTCTTAGATCCTGTACTATTGTAGTTATGCTTATGCATTCTACTTTTCTGTCTCCTTGAAATCTACTTATTGTTATTGTATTGTTTTTACATGTATTTTATATACTGTATCCTTCTGGAGCATTTCTCCCTTGACCCCACTAAAAGTGGTTTCTTTTCGGCCCAGTAGTCTTTCCCAGTAAACAAATCTCAATAAATAAATAAACTGATGCAGTCAGGAAATACCTGTCAGGCACGTAGTGCACATCACTATTTTCCATTGTAAGTCACTGCTGGTAGAATGTCTAAATGTACGTGGCAGTGATTCTATGATTTCTTCTTTCTTAGAATTGGTGCAACTTTTGAGTTTTTATATATAATTTTTGTGAGTGAGCGATTTTTCCATACATGTTAGGTCTATAGTGGGGTTACCTCCCGGAAAAAACACTTAGTGTTAACTTTTTCACAGGCTCACAAGTTCAACAACTGTCCTTGTCAATGGCTGTGTTGTTGATGTTTTCCATTGTAAATTACTGCTGGTGAAATGTCTAAGTCTGTGCTGACAACGATTCATATTTTGGAACAATTTCTTCTGTATAAAAATTGGTGTGACTATGGAGTATGTATATATACTTTTGGCTGAAGGGTTCTTGCCACCACTTTGGAGTGTACAGGAGTGCCTTCCCCCTTTAAAAAAATTCTTGAAGTTAGCTTTTTCACAGGTTCACAATGTCGCCAGCTTTTCTTGTTGATGACTGTGTTGTCAACGTTTTCCATTGTGATCACTGCTGGTGCAATGTTTAAGTGTGCACTTGTAGTGATTCCCTGTTTTTGAGAGATTTCCTCTATCTTAAAATTGGTGTGATCATGGAGTTGGTATATATAATGTCAGTGCAAAACAACAAACTCTGCCCACCCCTCCAAAAGGCAACCCCTGAAGATTACAAACAAACTACATACAAAATACAAACATCAAGGTTGCATTCCAGTAGGGAAATGGACAAATTCCCCACTCCCCTCTCTACTGCAATCTCATTACAACCACTTTGAGTTTTCAGAAAGTTGATGAAATGCCCCCCAGATTCAGCAAGCAGCTGTGCAGGAATAAGTTACTCCTGCATGACAGGGACCGTTCCTATGCAGCACGGCAGCACGCCATGCATATGTATGAAGGCATGCTGCCCTGCTGTAAAACGGACATGGTTCTGTGTATGAGTGCAGGGAGTGTGTCTTAGAGTAGAGCTCTCACAATACACTCCAGAATTTTAAATGAGCAAGAACACTCATAAAAACCTCCAAACCATCAGCGTAAGAAATCTGGACAAAGCCATAAGGGACAATCATACCTATCAAGCCAGAAAGTTGATAGATTAACAGGTTCAGCATTAGCATGGATATTCTGAAGGTTACAAATTAAAAAACACAACACATAAATTATTATTTTATATATATATATATATATATATATATATATATATATATATATATATATATATATATGCAATAAAGTTTAAGCATAGCTGCGCGGGTGTGCCTGTTGCTTAGCTACGCTTAGGCCAGTGGAAATAGCAGGATAAGTTAAAAAGCAATAGACATCCATCATAAGCATAAGTGCAATAGTGTAGTAATTACGGAATATGCCTTGCATGTAGTCATTCATGGTTTGAGTCCCATGAAAGCTATTACCATTTTGTATGTGTAAAGATTGCAATTTTAAATTTTTGCATATTTATGTAAGAAGTAACTGATTTTTCCAACCAGAGTAGTGTATTAGGCCCAGATGTAAGGTGTCAGTGTAATAAAGTAGTGAAACCCCCATATAAAAACAAGTGCCCCATACAGTACAGTCACACAAGAATAAATTAATCACAACACATTGAGGTATGTCAGGGAAGGTAAATAAATCTATATTATGTAATGAATAATGAATCAATCCCATACAGGTGTTAGACCAATATAATAAAACATAAGCAATGCCAAGCATTGCACAGCTATACTGACCGGGTGTAAGCATTGTGTATATATGAATACTAAGCAATGAATAGCCCAGCTAAGTGGAGTTGCCCATTAGTAAGCAATGCTGAACCTACCCCTTTAAGCACTGCCAACTTTAGCTAAGCAGTTTTGCCTGTAGCTTAGCTTAGCTCAGCATTTTCAAAACCATACAATCATGGCAAAGGGAGAGAATCAGTTGTATTTAAACCCCTCAGGTGGGAATACAGCTCATAACTGGTTGTAGCTCTTCACTGCAGGCAGAATGGCAGGAGTTGGAGAGGGCATGCTCTTCCAGGTGCAGCACTGGGGCATACAGGAGTCCAAGGTCCTGGTAGGAGTCCTGATAAAAAAAATGACATGAGACTGCTGCAGGACCAGTACCAGGGCTCCCAATATAAAGTGGAAGCCTGGGAAAGTCTTGCCCATAATCTCACCAATGCCACTGGTATCCCTTGGACTGGTGAGCAGGCCAACTTGAAATGTAGGAAGAGGGAGCTCTTAGAACAGTGGGTCCAAGACGCAAGAGCCAGGGTTGATGTCTCAACAGTGTGTAAGTATTCATAGCGATAATTGTTTACCAAAGTCCAGCCTGTGTATGTGATAGATAGGTATGCATAAATGTTTCTCTATTCTCATGACAGCTGCAGCAAAGTGGGCTGTGAACCAGGTAGCCCATGCTAGCAGATTGCAAAGGCTGTGTCGCGAGGCTGGAGAGTAATAATCCTGCTTGTAGTAGTCATACCAAATAAATATAAAGGAGTAAAATGTCACCTGGCAGTATAAAACATGTGTATGGTTTCCACTGAATAAACCAGACAATTTGACTGTAATAGTCCCATATAGGTCATATTTAAATAAAAGTGTAACTGCCTGGCAATAAAGTTCTAAATCCTGGACTGGTTGTGTTTACTCTGGTATTGTATAGCCTCACATGTTGCATTCACCAAGATCTGGTATGTAAATAGTAATGTGTCAACTGTTTCTCACACTGTGCTACATAAAAAATATGTCTAGGAATGTCTGTATAAGAATGTTGTAATTACAAGGCCAGATTGTGCAAGCAAGAGAAATTTAGACAGAAAACACTTAAAAAAGCAGCACTTTCTAAATAGTCATTCTGATGAAATACAAATTGTTGAATTTTTAGCACACACAGCCATGTTTTGAATCCCAGGGGTGGTAGTAAGATGTATGCATAATCACACTTCTCAACCTCACAGATCTGTGCAGAATGTCCAGATATTTGCCTTATATTTTTGGCCTGTCCTTCTATTTTCATGGTAAATCACTGTGATGATCTCAGGATTGTAGTCACGAAATAATGACATACATTTGAGTTTCAGACTTCAGATCCTTCAGAAAATGCATACTAAAACAAATCCTGTTAATCTAGCAACTTTCTAAAAGTTTAAAAGAATAATATTTAAAATATATCCCTATTTGTATCCCTAGTTTGTCAAGCTCTGTACAGATGTTTTGAATTAAGAGGTTGAGATGTCTGTGCAGAATTATAACTAGGAATATGGGAATATGTATAGAAACAGTCAGGTGGTGTTAACAAGCATTCCCTCCACAGGTCTACCAGGTAAGAGAAGTAGAATGTAACTATAAGACTGTTGAAGTATACAATGTGTACGAACATACCACTGCCCAAACCAAGGCCATAAGATATTGTAATAATTCCTGTAGAGTAATGATTAGAGCAATGATCATTAAAGTTGTGAGTACTGTAAGGTTATACATGTTGTTAATTGACATCTATCTCCACCCCCCCACACCATATCTGCAACAATAATTTAAACACACAAATCAATGGGTATGTTTTACACCAAACCTAGTGTTGGGACACATGTCCTATTGTTCAACAAATATTGAAATGTGTTTCTATTAATGTTCCATGTTGTAATACTATCATTGGTGGCCTGTTGCCATCAATGTAACCTACATGCCATTGTAATGGCCACTGTGGTTCCATATATGCATGTGTTATGTTTGCCAGGCAACTGTTCCAAATCTGTTGTTTTGGGTTAATGGGACTATCTATGCATGCTGTTATAACTAATCCTGGATTGTGTTGACTATAACTAACCCACATATGTTATAAAACTGTAACACCATAGAATTTATGGGAAGGCCAGTCCCAGCGGGCCCACCTCACCCACCTCAGCTGGCCGTGGCACCGGGCCCCAGCACATCTGGGACCCACCCCAGGACCTGCTCGTCCATTGGTCTTGCACCACCTTCAGGTGGAACTGCTTCATGGGATGGGGCTTGTTTCCCTCCCGGAAGTGGGTTCGGAGAGGATTCTGTCACCCGAAGACAGGTCCGGGCTCTGGTGTGTAGCGAGCTTCGCAGAGAATTGGGAGATCTGCTATACCAGCTTGAGGGCTATGTCATGCAATTAGGGGGTCAGGCTGCCCCTCCTGCTCAGCCCACAGCACATCCACCTTTGCGGCCATGAAGGTGCAGTGGTTACTGCCCATGGTTGAGGACCACAGTCCCACTGTTACCATTTGGGGCTCATGGGCTTCTGATTTCCAAACACCCCTCCCCATCCAAGGTGTTTACTCCCCACTTGTTTTATATACCGCCCCGTATGCTGTCTTGTCTGTCTTCCTACCCAACATACCTCCCCAAATATACATAGAATCCTTCTCCAACATCCCACTCTCACCATAAAAAAAGGGCAATCTGTTCCCAAAAAAAAAAATTCGCCCAATTCATAGCTGTCCATTTCACACACGTGTCCACTGAACACATGTAATCTGGTCTAACTGGCTTCACAATACATTATTGTAGTCTTCACCACTCTTGCAGGGGGTTGAGAGTCCAAATATACCTCCAAATACAGTATATATGCACAGTTGTTGCTGTAGAAGACGTCAACAGCTATGGAAGTTCCCTACACTAGTCCTGCCCATCCCTAGCTACTTTCCAGTTTGTCTTTGCCTCTGCATACCACCTTTTTCACCACTTTCCTATCACCCCTTTTTTCTTTTCTTTTAAAGAAATTAGCATGGGCGTAAGCAGGAGTAAGCACTTTTAAGCAGTAGTAAGTGGGATTAAGCCTGTTTGCATGGCACTAAGCAATGCCTACACAGATTAAACACTTTAAAGGCTAACTGTCTGTATATTTAATTTATGGGGTTGGTGGGGGCAGATCACCCGACAAGGGGGGGTGCAGGGGGGCTTGTCCCCCAGCATAAATGTAGTAAAACCTCTGTGGGATGTTATTTATAGTTGCTTTGTAGTTTTCCATGTTTTGAGATTCAATGGTTTTAGATGTTGAGAACCGTATATATATATATATATATATATATATATACACACACACACACACATATATATATATATATATATATATATATAGATATATATATATATATATATATGTAGTGCATTTGAACATTGGATACACCCCCTGAACCTCTCACTGCAAATCATCTGACCAAAGGCACTGTAAATGGGGTTGAAGGGGCCCAAACTAGGGACCTATTATTTCCATTATTCCTTCTTCCACAGCTGAACTGTTCTGCCTCACAATGAAATAACCAGCCCTTGCAATACCTGAACCCAGGACCTTGCATAACATAGCCACAACAAGTTACCTCTAAGCCATTTGAGCTATAAGATGCTGGGATGATTTCTCTAACATATCAAGCAGAAAAGTCAGTCTACCATAGGGAATATAAAATGTGAAAGCACTAAGCATTCTAATGATACATACACACACACACACACACACACACACACACACACACACATACATATATATATATATATATATATATATATATATATATATATATATATATATATATATATATAAAGAGAGTATATATAGAGGATGCACAGAATATCAAAGAGCCATTATTCCTACATTTGCCAACTTTTCAAATGGCCAGAGTCTGATTCTTTCCTACAAATGAGAATTATTGCATAAAACATATACCCACACACAATGCAAAGGACATGACACCACACAGTTTGCATACATATAAATGTTTATTTGTGTACTATTTCAGTTGTTTATGCCAATTCTTATAGCATTTACGTGTTTGAAATACATAACTGATTAATTCAACTCTCAGAGAAAACATATCATACCATAATCTGCAAAACATAACATACTTTGCTGTCTAGGCTAAAGCCTTCAAGTACTACAACAGTAAAAGAAAACACTTGCCCAGAAGACAAGAATCAGTCAACACTTAATTACAGATGTAGTTCAACTGCCTCCAATTGCACTCTGTAGTCAATCCCCTAGAGGGAAAAGTATCAGTTGTCACAATGTAAATTTATCCGTTACATAACAATGCTTAACTTACAACTTCACTATCACACTGACAAAAAGAACTGTATGCAAGAAATTAAGCTCTAGCTCCCCACTGTTCCCATGGTGAAACATATGAAAATGTACAGCCATATACCTTTTTGTTTCTTATTACTGATATTCCTCACATGTTGTAACAGCCTAGGCTAAAAACATTTAATACCCCCCATAAAATGTCTTACAAGGGCATATAACAGTGTTCTCTCTCTACAGTGACCTCCAGACTGTACAGAGTCACACATGTTTTAACCAGCTGTATCCCTCATATATATGGCCACTACCGCATAACTTGTGTGGGAGTCCACATCACTGGAATGATAGCAGGAATGTCAGCACTAAATAATGATAGACCATTCCAATCAACTTCTTACAGCATGACATCTGGACAAAGCCTGGTATATAAGGTTCATAGGTTGGTACTAAGCTATTGGCTCTATGGCCTGTACAAGCATAGCCATAACAATTCCCTGGCAATTTCTTGCCACAATATTTACTTTCCTGGACCCCTGTCTAGCAGGGTGACCGATGTGATCCCTGGGGTGAATTTCCTGTTTTCCATCCAGTCGTCAAGGTTCATTTTGAAGAGGGCCAAAGAGGTGCTCTGCTTGACATGTATGGGCAGTCTATTCCAGAGTCTGGGGAGTCTCTGGGTCAGGAACCTATCCCTCCAGCATGCTTTTTTCATTGTGATGACAAGGTTTAGATCCCTGGAGTAAGTAGCTCTGAGGGATTGGGATTTCTTTAAGTGTAGCATGTCCAACAGCTCTGGGTTTCACATGGCCTTGTATGTTAAGCAGAGATTGCCTCGGAGTAGACGATATGTGACAGAGTATAGCTGGAGTTTTTTTAGACAGTCAGCATAGGGCATCTGCTTTAGCCCTGTGATTCTTTCAGTGAGTTATTTCTGTGGCCTTTCCAGTTGTTACGGATGTCTTGAGAGGTACATACCAAATAGGTCATTAATTCTATAATGGGTCTAATGAGGGATGAGCACAGTGGGACAATTACCTCCTTTTTTCTGGATGAAAAGCCCTTAGTGATGAGGTGTGCCACATAGAAGGATTTCCTGACTGTTGTGGTGATGCGGTTATTGAAGGTGAGACCACTGTCCACCTGTGTCCCTAAGTCTCTTATCACACTTTTGGTGTTTAGTCTACTGCCACATATGTGGTAATTCACAGGTACATGTTTTTTTCCCAAAGGGGATAACTATACATTTCTTGGTATTGAGCTTGAGCCCATGGCTCTGGCACAAAGCATCTGCTTCTGTAAGGCCCTTTTGTAGAATATCCACATCATTTGGGGATTCATCAAAGGCTCCCAGTTTGCAGTCATCTGTGAACTTTGTTAGCCAGAGTTCCTAGTGTTGGCCTGAACCCTGAGGTACTCCACTTTTCACTTGCCTGGAGCTGGATTTGGAGTCAGCTACTTTTACAGTGTGGGTTCTGTCAGTAAGCCAATTGGCAACCCATTTTGTGACATAGGGATTAATGCCCAGCTTAGTAAGTTTATCTATGATTCCAGAGTGGGGATGGTGTCTAAGGCCTTGGTGAGGTCCAGATAGGCTGTGTGGACTGCCTTACCTTAGTCCACAGCTCTGGAAACTGATTTGAAGAAGTCAGTCAGGTTCAGGAGACAAGATTGTCTGTTCACAAACCCAAACTGGGTGGGATCCAGTGTTTGAAGGTTGCCTATGTCTCTGTTTATAAGTTCCATGATAATACGTTCCATGGCCTTGCAGATCAGGCTTGTCAGACTGATGGGGTGTTAGTTCCCATGATCCAAAGTGGATCCCCCTTGTGGAGTGGGATAACTGTAGCTGTGTGCTACTCAGTTGGCACAAAGCCTGAGGTGAGGCTATGATTAAACATGACACTTAGGTGAAGTTCCAGTTCATTTTATAGTTCATGTAGTACACAGCTCGGGATGTTGTCTGGTCCCATGGATGCTATATTCTTAACTTTGGAGAGTGTGTTTTTTACCTGTGTGGCCATTATTACTGGAATTCGGCAATTTTTTGGTATTGAGATGGGCCCTTTAGGGGGTGAGAGGCAGGTGAAGTTGGCACTGAATTGATCTGCCAGGGTATTGGCAATATCCTTGGGATCAGTATATTTAATGCCATTCTGTTGTAGCTCAGAGCAGATCTGAGCTTTGCCATTTAGATTCTTGACATAGTTATATAATGCCTTGTGGTTATCTTTGGAATCTTTGGCATTTTTATTTTTGTAATTAGATTTGGAGGATTTTATGAGGGATTTCAGCTTCTTACTGAGGCTGGTAAGGGAGTTTTTTAAGTCGAGGACAAAGGCTGAAACACAGGGCCATATTCAAAATATTACTGTTATACACTGTGAAAGTTGCTTGTGTTACAGGATTGGTTGCAACATACCCTTACTCAGGAATATGAAGTAATAAACACACATTGATGTTGCCATGTACTGATAGCAATCAATGGAGGGAGTGCCACTGATTTGTCAGGGACAAGACCTGTCTGGGGAACAGACAAAGCATAACAGGCAATCCTCTGGCCATCGTGAGGATAGGCCCACAGTTGAGAGTTATGCAGACAGACAGCATTCCATGCAAAACTAGCAAGTACACACCCTGTAAAACTAACAGCATTCAGTGCATATAACAGCAATACTCACACACTGTCCCTAGGTCTGGAACCTTATACAAACACTTAGTTGGCCTGTGTCCACAAGTCCTGTTGTACGAGGTATTCCTAACTGCTCTCTGTAAGACTGCTGCCTCCACACATGAAGGATGCCTTCCATACAGGAAATGTAAAGTCACAACGCCCACATGATTTAGTTATTTATAGTAGTGGGTTGCTATGACATTGGCTTTTGGATGAACTACACAGCTGCCTGCATGCAATTAGCAAGTGGGGAACAGCAATTTGTGCAGAGGCCATCACCTGAATATGAGCATCACCTACAAAAGCCATGTTTCAACCTATTCAGTCCGGCTCAATCCCAGTAGTGGAGAGAGAGAGAGAGAGAGAGAGAGAGAGAGAGAGAGAGAGAGAGAGAAAAGAAAACAACCACATGAACAAAACCTCAAAATAAGAAATAAGAAACAAGAAGACATTCTGTACACAGAAGGAACCTGAAGATACACCAGGTATGTGACACATGTAAGCATGTAACTGAATGTATTACTTGGTCTGTAATAATGGGATAGATGATTATGAAAGATGTATATGTGCCATCAATACTTCAAGATTTAGCCATTATAGTGTTTGTTCAGTTCCTCCAAACATCTATATTAGTCTGGCAAATAGCTGCAGATGGAAGTAATGAAGTTATGACAGAAACATGAGTTTCAGACCCCACCACCTTCAGAACAGTCATGGTAATGTGAAATGCATCATGATACAAACTTCAGAAGTTTGTAATAGGCATATCTACGATCTGTCCCTATATATCTCCCCTAATGTTATGCTTTGTCCACATGTGATTCTCTAAGAGGTGGATAGGTTGGGTCACAGCTGAGGAGCCTGACACACTCTGGGAAAGGACAGCTCATATATGGCAACCATTAGTGTGTCTGTCAAAAAGTTGTGTCTGTGCCACTGCTAGGCCAGTTAATGGGATGTTGCCCATATTCATATGTTACCTGTGAATATGAGTATTATACATATTTGTATTGTAAATGTAGGATACCTATAAAGGGCATGAGCATAGTAAAGCACTGTTGCAGATGTGTGTGTTAAACTGCAGTGATATATTGAATTAATAGCATTCAACTGTAAAGTGTTCTTCTCTACAATGTTCACAGTTGTGACAGATATCTGTAGTCACTTACACATATACTTGCGTTATGGTAGCTATATTAATACTTTATCAGAATTGACTTCCCTGTTTTGTCACCCAGTGATGTGGACCAATGACCAGAAGTCCTGGTATAACAGGTTGAGACATATGATTGAGCTGCAAGAGTGTAAATACAGTGTGCTATAATGACATTGAACACAAATGTATACCAGGTATCCCCTGAGCATGTGTATGTATACGTATGTTCAGCTGAAAGGCACAGAAGTAATACCATGGGTCACAAGCAGTCCGGAAAATAGGATGTGCATGTTGCACATGTGTGTAATATCACTGTCACTGCATACAACAAAATAAAATGAGCACTGCTACTGATTGTTACATTTCCATGACACTGATATGGGTACTACAGTAGGCATGCTTATCACATAGTAATGAGAGTAGTGTGCAACTGTGTTATGACCTACTGTCCATGCCTACCACTAACTGCTATATCAATACCCATATACACTGGATATCAAAGTGTACACACCCCTGTTGGAATGCTAGATATGTGTGCTGTATGCCAATGAGACCACAGAAAGTCGTGTCAAAATGTTTCTCACCTCAAATGTGACCCATAACCTGTACAATTCTATTGAAAAAGAAACAAAGCTGTTTCATGAAAGGTGTGCAACCATTGCCAAGTGAAGATGCGATATGATGTTAGAGTACAAACCAAGATAAATCGATGATGTAATCATCTCAGCACGTGTTTACACAATATATCAGTGTAAGGGTGTGCACACATAGTCAACTTGCTTAGTCTACTGAGTATTAATTCCCATATGTTTCCACAGGACAGGTTGTTATGCTCCATATTGAACTGAGCAGGCTATAGACACATCACAGGTGGGGAATGTGTTGACATATGCTTTTCTGGAGTCATTTCCAATTGCAGAAGTGCCATGCATTGTAACAGGGGTGTGTGCAGTTTATATCCACTGTAGCTATATATGTATCAGCAGTACCTTACCTGTACAACCATCTTCCACCAACAATAGCGTAATCCCCCTTGATGGACAGCATCAAGACACAAAGCACATAATAGGTTGCTATAGTGGCTGTACAGGGACACATAGGTTCAGACAACAACTTGGAAGCAAGTGCACCTCTATCTAAGCAAGCATGTAGGTTCACAGGTGACTTCCTCTAAGGTGGAATATGACTGGAAATCAGACATATCCAAATCTCCAAGGCTAATTGCAACCATGTCTCTACATATGTACGCAGTTTCAGAGCCAGTAACACAAGTCAACCTGTACTGGGAGTAAAGCACACCTCATACACACATACCATGGATACAGGCAACATGCAGCAGACAGGATAGGTGGGAACAGTGCCACTCTGTCCACAACATTAGTACAGGGGGATATGCACATCAACCACACTCTTGCTCATATCAGTGGTGAGCATGGACATAATGCTGACTGATGGCAACAACAGCAAGACTCCATTGCACATGAGAACATCACAGATTGCCTTATACATGGACACAGGTATGTACTCACAGATCCATTACACACTACAGTCAAACACAGACATGCTACCATCCACACACCATCCACATAGAAGATGGTCACGGTAATCCCTCTACACAGAAAAGAATAGTGAATAGTGGATTATGCCATTACGTGTCAAACATTGGGGGAACTGGACAGGTCAGGGCCAGGAATGTAATGAAAGAAGTCAAAGCCATGATAAGTTATAGTGTTATGGTATAGTCTCAATTATTTGCAAGTAATATCCACTGTTGATGTGCATGTGGATGACCGTATGAGGTCCTATGACCTTTTATCCTGTTTATGTCTTCTAGGTACAATGCCCCAGGAATGTCTCCCCACATTTACAACCCATGAAAATAAAGCAATCATACAACACCTCATCCTGCATCATGACATGCTATTCAGCCGCAGGGCCCAGGATCAGCAGGAGAGGTCCACCCTTTGGAACGAGCTCATCAACAGGGTAAACAATATCGGCCTGCACAACAGAAATTATAAGCAGGTGTGGCATCATTGCACAGATCTGATCCACCACACCTGTCAGTATGCCGCTGCAGTTAGGAGGGACCAGCTAGCCACAGGTGGGGGTCATGCCATCCAGTCACCTCTGACACATGCTGAAGAGCTCTTCATCAGCCTTGGGCACCTGCCTGCCAGACAAGCCAGCATCCTGAAGACAGCATTGTGGAGGTGGGTGCCACTCACACAATGGATGAGGAGCATGCAGGTAAGGCCACAGGGCACATTACTATATCACTGTTGCTTATCCCTTTTCTTCTGTAAAGTATCTACATGCATATGTCAGATTAGATAGTCTGTTGCTGCAGTGTAGTAATGAACAAATGTGCATAATTTCTAGTATTGTGGGTTTGTACTGTCAATTTGCTGAAACACTGCTCCCACCCTGTACCAATGCCACAGGTGCGGCTACTGATGTTACTTCTCTCACACAACTATTTAGGTTCCTTTGGTGTACAACTGGGGCAGCAGCCTGTAGCTGGTGAGTATGGAGTTGTTTTTTTTTCAGTTTTCCAATACACTGGCCATGTTATGGCCATGCTATTTGCCATGCACGCATTTAACACACACCTACCCATAATGCATGCTGTACATGTTCACTTATTGTTGGTGTTAACTGCACTGCATCACAGTGATCACCATGGTGGCATATCTGAAGGTATGTAAGAGTCCTGCAGTATACCTAACAAACTGTCAGTGCAAGATGTGTGGGCAGAGATGAACATAATGGTGGGACAAATGGCCTACAGTAGGGACATGTCTGAAACATTACCCTTATACAGTGGCTACAACAGTGTATACACCGCTATTACAATGGCAACTGTTCCTGATATAAACAATGGCAAACCACAACACCACATTCCACACCTTTTATAGGCTGTAATGTGATCCTAACATGAACAATGAATGTGCAATTTGGAATCCTATGTTAGGACAACAAATATGGGGAATACATACCTTAACAAACACTGGAAGCATATGTGTGCACACTCCAAATAACATATTGTCGAAGCAGGTTGTGATGTACTGACAGCATTCACTCTTCATGAGTACACACCTTCCATCAAGTACAGAGCCTCAATGCCACATCAGGTAATGGTCTGCTGTCCAACAAGTATGTCCATCACATTTGCCCACTCACCTGCAACAGAGGCAGCCATGGCTTGCACACATATTACAACCAATGAAATGGATCCCATATCTGAAAGGTAGCAATCAGGAGTGGAAAAGTAGCCTTACCTCACCATTGCATGTACCAAGGGAAACAGTGCAGTCATGTATGTGTGTATGAAGTATGGGACAACACTGATGTAGAAAAAGAGCTGATGCTCATCCAAAACAGATGACAAAACATGTTGCAAATGATCATGGAGGTTGCCAAGAAACATGTAGCAACACTGAGGGACTTGCAGAAATGTCTAGCATGTACTGCATGTGCAGTACCTATGTTGACTATTGACTGGATTCTGCATATGTGTGGCCTATGGGTCATGTACTGCATGTGCAGTACCTGTGTCAACTATTGACTGGATTCTGCATATGTGTGGCCTATGGGTTAGAGTAATCAGACGGAAGAGTTGTCCCACATGAAACATCATCCAGGGCTCTTTACAGGTAGCATAAGCATGATATAAAGTCTCCCAAAGGCATGTGTTGCAACGTGTAATGGTGTCAGGGCTCAAACCTACAGACTGTATTCATAAAGATATGTGTGGTGCACAAGCAACACCTCAATTCACCACAGGGCCACCATCCCCAATTTTTAGCTTGCTGGTGCCAGTGTACACCTTTAGGTTTGCTGTTCATTAGGTGGAACTAGACCAGTAGACAGTTTTTTTTTAAATTTGGAACACTGCAAAATAACCCTCATGTGTGGCCAACAGTTGTCAAGCATCTGCAATAAGACTGAGGATGGGGAGTGGTGTCAGCTTGAAACAGAACAGTGAACTGAAGCATACATCCAAAGCTTGCTAAGAATGGCTGTATCTGAACACAATCAAGGTTATGAATTGTGGGAGACATAACCCTGACTCTACAGCAATAGTGAAGCCACTTTGTTACTTCCAAGGCCTGTGCACATGAGCTGACCTTGTAACCTGGCATGGCTGGGGGACATTTGTAGGGCAGATTGACCAAATAATGGCAAGTGAAGATGGGACATGCTAGTATACCCCTTCCAGGAATAGTGACTGCTGTGGTTCACTTAACAGGTGTTTCAACAAACCATTGTGTTATGGATGTGCACATTTATGCAAACCACATATTGTATGCATTTCATTCAGCATCTGCACGACTAACACATTTGTTTGCTACTGCATTGGATTGCACAGGTCATAAGTCACATATCAGGTGTGTGTAATGTTAACAAATGCAGTATTGTGGCCCCACTGCATATCATAGAAGAGGCTGGCATGTCAACAACGGTGTGTACACTCCTCATATCTACATTTAGCTTTGAAGGTTGTCAGTGTAACCGGATTTTATTGCACATACATACACTGCTGATAATGAGATCTGCAAATCAAAGGACAGGCATTAATTATCAAAATCAGTCCTCATATCATCCCAGGCATGTGTCTGACAAATACATAGGGGCTGTGAGCAACAGAGCAAACATAACTGCCACACATATACACATTCAGCAATGGTTTGGACACTTTTGAGGTATGATGCACAGTACATGCCTGTGTGCTGTACAGGTGCAAAGCAATACTGTGTACATGGGTGCAGTGTGTTCTGGGGAAGGGGCATCACCTACTAACACAACTCATGCATCATAAATATGTATAATGTTGGTAACAAGGATTGAGTATGGCTGCAGTGCATGGTGTTGAGTGCCATATGTCATGCATGTTGACTGTTGGGTAATGAGAGGTCTGTGGAATATCTTTGTGCCAACTCACTTGTAAGTAAGTGTGTGTGTGTGTGTGTGTGTGTGTGTGTGTGTGTGTGTGTGTGTGTGTGTGTGTGTGTGTGTGTGTGTGTGTGTGTGTGTGTGTGTGTGTGTGTGTGTGTGTGTGTGTGTGTGGGTAAAAGTAAACCATAATGTACATGTCTTAATTTACATTTCTTGTCTGCCCCTCACAGGTGGCAAGGTGGGTCAGTGTCACTCCTGCAGGCAAACTGCTGTTAGTGTCCATACAGACTCTGTAAATGATGATAGGCATAGCGAGGCACAAGCAGGGTTGTCAGGGGCTGAATCTGTGCCAGTGGTTGACATCCCACTTTTATCCACCCCATCCCCACACACAGTCACAATGCCCATACAAACCCCATCACCAGTGGCCATAGATGAGGGACAGTTGATGGGTGGTGGCATGGGACAGGAAAGTGTGTTGACTATGGAAAGTGTGTCTGTACACAGCAACCATAGCTGGATGGCCAGTGAAGTCCTACACAGGCAGATGAACAGGGAGTGCTTTTAGGTGGGCTGCTGGCCATCATGCCACTGGTGGAATTGCCATAGAAGGTGTCACCAGATGCATGTTTTGGGCCATCATGGAGGCACAGGCACATATGGAACATTACACCAGAGATGGTCTGAGGCTGCAGAGAGCTACTGTTTTTGTTGTATGTGACTACATCTGTGATCTTGCAGGTGCCCACTGTTATTTTGCAGAGGTGACTGATAGACGGTTGGGGGAGATGTTGGAAATCCTAGACTGTGTGATGTCTGTGTTAGACCATGTGGTGGGAGTAGGCCCTCAACCACATGGACGTAGGTCAGCAACATCAACAGGTGGAGGTCTCTGTGGATGAGCAACAACTCATTGCCACTCCCATAGTGGCAGTACCAGCACTGCATGGGGGGCTTCTGTACACACCACAACACAGCAGGCCACATGCACATGGTCCTGGCTGGTCTCAAGAGGGACGCGGATCCAGCAAACAATTCTCATCATCATCAGGAAAGAGTACCCATACCTTTCAAACTCTTAGAGTAAGAAATCTGGACGAAGCCATAAAAACAGTGGTACAAACAGGGACAATTTTGAAATATTGCTCTTTCAAACTTAGAAAGTTAATAGAATAACAGGTTTTACATTAACATGAATTTTCTGAAGGGTATGAAGTCTAAAACTCAAATGTCTGTCATTATTTTCTAAGTTCAGTCTTTAATGATTTGCCACTAATTTGCCATAAAGCCACAATTGTATGAAAAATGGAACAGAAATATACGGCAAAAATCTGGACATTCTGCGAAAATTTGTATAGTTGAGAGGTATGACAGCACCATATCTGGGCTTCTACCTGGTAGTGCCTGTGCAACCCCTGGCAGGCAAAGTTCCTGTGTCCATGGCCGGACATGGTGAACTGTACTCCCTGCCATGTACAGTCTGCAGCTGCCCAACATACTATTGTATAGGGCAGCCACATGGCAGAAATGTGTGCATACATACTCACAAACATCACCAACACAAATAGGGTACATCCATACCTACACAAACCACGTCTGCACAGCCAGTTTAATAATGAACCCCCTAACCCACACACATGATGTCAATCAAACGGCTCAGCCTAGGCCTCTGGCAAACTCACAACACACCCTCTGCTTATGTTGATACCTGTGCCACATCCCTGTCATCCATACCATCAATGCAGGGACATGTTAATATGGTTCTGATGCACAGGGTGAATGTACTAAGGTTTAGCACTGTAATGCTGTTTAACATGTTGGCAACTGGAATGATGAATGTTTACACATCAGGGTGTATAGCTGTATAGCCATGATGTATTATAGCTGTTATTAATACTGACTGATTGTTGTCTCCATAATGTATTCTGTTTGTGTTCTAGGTGTCTATGTGTCAGCAGGATGTTAGTCTGCTGTCCTTTCCTATGATGGGAGTGGCACTGTGGTGACACATTCACTGTGTCATATCCTGGGTACAGCTGAACACAAGTAACAGGTCTGTATAACAGTTACAGCATGTGCCACATTGCTGATAGGTCTGAGAGGTGTATACAAGTGAGTGCATGGTGAGTGCATAGTGTTATTAACAGCTACTTAACCTATTAACATATACTGTACATTATGACAGCAAGCTAAGCGGGGGGATACGCACAACAATAACCCCAATGTGGGTGGCTGTACTCACAACAGCCACACTCACCTATATATACCAACTCCAGTATTACTGTACAGCTGTACAGAGGGGAAGAAGGCTTTTACACATCCACTACCAGTTTTGATTGAATTAATTTCCCTGAAATGATTGCTTTGAAATATTACCTTTTGCCAGTTAGTTCTTGCACAAATGTTCTCCTGGGACATATATCTTCTGCAAACTGAAGTAGATCCCTTCACATGCACACACACTTATTTGGCAACACTGATATTAGAGCCTCTACCTAGGTACTTGTTGCTACTAATGTGTTTGGCCTTAAATGCACACACCACAGACCTTTTAGGGTGAGGTGTGTCCTGAGTTACATGTTAAGTGAAGAACATCACCAGGCCTTGTACAGTATGGTAATGGGGGATGTACTGGGTGTTAATGAACAATACATAGTATGACATACTGTTATATACACA
>NC_056733.1:1549073274-1549110774 GCF_019279795.1 Protopterus annectens
GTGTATTGTCTACAACAACCTCTATGGTGTTTGACAACTTTTGGCCTTGCAATGTGACGTTGGGACACATGGGTTCTCAATATGAAAATGTAGCAAAATTCACACTGCAATGGATCCTGTTATTTATACAATCACACAAACACCCACACAGGATACTGATGACCCACACACACACTTGCCAGTACTGAGTTTCAAACCCCTACTTAGCTACTTATTGGTACTATAGTGTTACGAAGTTATCACAAACACATCAGCGGTCATATGTTGGAGAGCTGTCTAAAGGTATCTTTGAAGGCAAGTGACATCAGCTGCAGTGCTAAAGGAAGGAAGTGCAGTAAGTGTGAATGACCACAAAAGCAGGTGTCAACAAATACTCTCACACACATTTTCACAGTTGCCAGGACTAGGATTAGAACTCCTATCTAACTAGTCTGCTACACTATGGTATTACACAGTTATCTCAAGCTTCACAATGGTTAAATGTTAAATAACTGTCCAAACTTTTCTTTGAAGGTGAGTGACATCAGTGTTAAAGGAGGGGTGAGGGAAGTGCAGTAAGTGTGAATGTCCACAAAGCAGGTGTCAACAAAGACTCGCACACATTTTCATAGTTGCCAGGACCAGGATTAAAACTCTTACCGAACTAGTTTGTTACACTATGGTATTACACAGATATCACAAGTGCCATGACAGTTATATGTTGAAAAGTTGTCCAAAGGTAACTTTGAAGGTGAGTGACATCAGCTGCAGTGCTAAAGGAGGGGTGAGAGAAGTGCAGTAAGTGTGAATGAACACAAAAGCAGGTGTCAACATAGATTTACACACAAACACTCACATTTTCACAGTTGCCATCACCAGGATTAGAATTCCTGCCTAACGAGTTTGTTGCACTATGGTATTACACAGTTATCACAAGCACCACGAGGGTTATATGGTGGAGTGTTGTCCAAAGGTATCTTTGAAGGTGAGTGACATCAGCTACACTACTGAAGGAGGGAAGTGCAGTAAGTGTGAGTGACCACAAAAGCAGGTGTCAACAAAGACTCACACACAAACACAGACATTTTCACAGTTGCCAGGACCAGGATTAGAGCTCCTACCTAACTAGTTTACTACACTATGTTATTACACAGTTATCACAAGCACCACAATGGTTATATGTTTGAGAGTTGTCCTGAGGTATCTTTGAAGGTGAGTGACATCAGCTGCAGTGCTAAAGAAGGGAAGTGTAGTAAGTGTGAATGACCACAAAAGCAGGAGTCAACAAAGACTCACACACAAGCACACACATTTTACTAGATGCTAGGACCAGGATTAGAACTCCTACCTAATTAGTTTGGTACACTATGATATTACACAATTATTGCAAGCACCATAGAGCTTATAGGACTGACATTTGGCCAAAGGGTTATTTCAAGGTTACTGATATCAGCAGGAGTGCTAACATAGGCAATGGGAAGTGCAGTGTATGTGAATGGGCCATAAATCATTCCTCTGGAAACAGACACACAGTCACATACAACTTTACATTTGACAGGACTGAGTGTACAAATGCTACATGAATACTGTTTTTTACTATTGTGTTACACAGTTATCACAAGCACCACAGACACTATAGGGCTAAGGGCTACCAAAAGGAAGGTCTACAGTGATTGGCATCAGCACATCATGCGATATTAGCCAATTGGATGTGTAGTGGGTGTAACAGGTCTTATAATGGAATTGTATCTGTCACTGTCTGTCTCTCTCTTCCCCACATCTCTGTGTGTGTATGTTTGACATATTATAGTGTGTTGGCCTTGGATATGTGTGAGTATTCCTACCCAATGTGTATATGAAGCATAATGGTGTATAATTTGGTGTGTGTGCACGGACATCTGCAAATGACAGATTTGTATAGTCCACTGTATTGTCAAACATGGGCTTCATTTCTCTAAGTGTAGGAGCATGCCTAAGGACCATGCCTAGTATACATTCTGTATTGAGTGTGTGAATCCATTTCAGGTAGGGTTGTACTCCAGTCCAGATTTTGGTGTTCTCAACCTACAGCTAGCAACCTATTTCTGCAGGATATCTGTAGATGGTTTGACAATATGGAGTCACAATGGGTGACAGATAGGAGGATATTGTAACTATTGCTGTCTGTGCTGCTTGTGTTACATGGTTGGTGTTAGCAGAGATATTCAGACATATGTACTGTTTTACACTGTGATGTATTATGTCATCGACTACTGACAGATATAATTATTTGCGCAGTTATTTACTGTAAAATACAATATGAAAGAAGCTGAGTCCAGTATTGTGGTGCTCAGCCTACGCATTCTTGAACACTCCTACCATTCTGGAGGGACAGCTACAGATGCTTGCTGATAGGTCTGTGTAAATGGTCCAGCACCTTGGTAGTATGGTGGTTGAAGATCCCCTTGTTGTACATATATCAGCTTAACAGAATGGCTGTGGCCATACCTCTCAGCTGTACAGATTCACCCAGTTTACACAGAGGCAGGGCTCAAATATCTGGTCAGTTGCCCTTCACATTGTGGTTTATGATCAGGTTAGCCACCCATTACTGGGTTTGCATGCAAGGGTAGTATGGGCACACATCAGAGTTTCAAACTTCACACACTCCATGATGACCATGCATCTATACCCCTCAGTCTGTTATTTTATTCTTGTCCTAACATTATGCGAGCAATATCAGGGAAGTATCCCTATAGTTGGCCCTTCATGCCAGTGGTATTTATGGATTGGTCCCCAGTTCATGCAGTAGGACATGGGGGCATGCTACTGGGATTTGTCAATATGGCCTTGCCTTTGTGTTCTGTTGACTGTGTTAGTTTTTTATTTGGGACCCTATGAGATAACATACATTGGCACTACAGGTGAGGCATAGGCCTTTGACAGAGGACTGTAGGCCATTTGGTAGTAATGCAGACCATCTGTAGCAGGCCAGTACATTCTGTCACTTCTACATTCCCAGGCTGTGAGACAGTGGATTCCCCTGGGGTGATAGGGGAAGTGTGCAAGGTGTTAATGACAATAGTTCCTGTAGATATTGACTCATTGGTCTGGATGCATGCAGGGTGCTGCCTACAGCTAGGGACACACCTGCATAGGACACCTCTTCAGCATGCTGCATTCTGTGGGCATTCCCATACAGAAATGGGGCCATACTGTACTCATTCCCAACAGCAGGGATATGACCTGTGACAAACCTGTGGCTGATGTTGGGGTGAGCTGAGTGCATGTGTGATATGGAAGCTACTTGCAGCTGACTCAAAGATATACCTGGGACATTCCCCTTATGATGTCTTGTGCAGGGATGTAGGCAGTCTCTCATTATTTCATAAATGTGCCTTTTGTGGTCTGCCAGTGATTGGCCAGACTACATCAGTATTCCATACTACACGGACAAGTAATGTGCTGCTAACCTGTATGTACAATTCCAAAGTTGTGTGGAGTTGACAGTTACATTTTATGCACTCTGTCTAGCGTACTTCCACCTGTGTACTGTGTGTATATATGGGCCCAGATTCATGGCATGACCATCTTTCAGACAGTGACAGATATTGACATCTGGACAATGAGTATGGGTGACTGCTGACATTGGTATTTCTGAGAAGCATTGTGGTTGGCACTGCAGTTGTCAAAACATGGCCCTGTCATGCACAGTACTGCCAATAGGCTGCCAAGATACATCCCTCCATGCCTACATACTGATCACTTCCACACAATATTGAACACACTACAACCTAACACATAGTCCCCTGCATATTGTACACATGCAACAATCCATCCTGCAGATTGGGCCATCTCAGGTACTCTGTGTTCCACTATTACACCTCACACTTACATTTTACTGCATTTCTACATGGGATGGGGGGGGCACACATACTGTCTTTAAACATTTGCTATGACTGTACTGGTATTTCAGGTACTCTGTTGACTTCCATTTCATTTTGTACTCTGACCTATCATGCAGACTGGAGGCATATCAGTAGTATACAGATCTTAGGTTTTATTGACCTACATTTCAGTTTTAGACTTCTTACCCTTCAAAACTGACATACAACTGCCAGTCCTGTTGTAGTCTGTCTGTGTAGGTCTGGAGCAGGGCTGTTAATTATTGCTATAAATTGGAGGCCTTAGTCCAGCCTTTTTTTATGGTCATATACACCTGCCCTGCTGGCTGAGGCTGGTGGTGAGTATGTGAGATGCACTGACAAGCATGTGTGTGTCCTATGGACACATATTTGGGCCACCACATGTATGCAGTGCAATTTGTCACATTGTCTAGTACTGCCTAGTATGTTGACAGCAATATTTTTTATGGATTTCATGCTGCCCATATGGGTGTACACTGTCTGCTGCCATCCCATTCAGCCACCCAATTCCCTTGTATGTTCATGTCCATACCATAGATACAACTATCAGAACATAATACTCCATTCAGCAATTAATAGGAAGACTGACTTACCTTGTGGCTGTGCCAGTATTGAAGATGGTGCTGGAGGGCTGACTATGTCGGATGCACATAGTACATTCCCTATACATGGTAAAGCACAGGTAGTGTCATGTTTGGCATCCTTTTTACTGTATATGCGGGTCAGAGAGAGGTGTCATTCCCTGGGTCCCTACCATGTCAGTGTATGGGCCATGCGTTGTCTCATTGTCAAGGCCTGGGCATACTGTGCATGCCTCCTTCTGCCTACATGGGCAGGCTCAGGTAGTTCCTCCTCCAAGTCCCTCTGTGCCTATGATGGTTTTGACAATTGTTGGAGTCTGTCTGGCCTTGCCCTTTGCTGTTTTTGCTGCACCTGTTTCCACAGGATCATATTGTGTAGCATGGCACATACTATGAACATTTGTGTACATGCAGCTGGAGAGTACTGCAAGGCTCCACTGGATATGTCCAGGCAGTGGAACCATGACTTGAGCATCCCAAACATACACTCTATTATGATTCTGGTTTGTGCGTGTGCCTCATTATGAAGTTCTGGTCAAGGTGTGTGCGCATTTCCGAGGGGTGTCATTAGCCACGGCTCCAGTGCATAGCCAGCATCCCCCACTAGGTGGCCATATGGGATGCCCCCCCATGACAAATCTCTGGTACAGCTGTGTCATATGCCAGATGTGGGAGTCATGATAGATTCCAGGGCTGCCAGCACACACTTTCATTATAATGCCCTGGGCATCACACACTACCTGGCATTTGATGGAGGGGAAGCTCTCATAGTATATGTGGACCCTACCCTGCTCACCAGGTGGTGCTTTGATGTGTATGTCCATGCAGTCTATAGCACCCACTTTCTCAGGGTATTCTGCTATTTGGTGGAAGAGAAGCATATTGCGGGTCAATGCCTCATGGGTGTTGAGGAAATATATGTGCTCACTGGCATGTGCTGACATGGCGTCCATGAACTGGTGGAGTATCCTGCATGCTGATACCTGTGAGAGCCCCATGATATCCCCAGTTGCCCTTTCGAAGGTACCTGTGGCTAGTATTCTTAACCCTACACATACCTTGGTATCCACTGGGATGGGTTCTGCTCTGTTGGTTCTGTGTGTGAGGCATGGCTGGCACAGCTCAACAATTTGCTGTAGAATGTTCCTGTCCACCCTATAGTGCTCCACTATCTCCAGCTCATGTAGCCCCTGGTACGTTACCCTGGGTCTGTACACTCTTCTCCTCCTCACTGTGGGTTGGTCATCAGCATTCACATCCTCACCACCCTCAGCCACTTGCACATATCGATGTATATCAGCGAAAGCAGCCCCTAACATTTTGTTAGCTTTTTCAGGTAAAATTTTCCCCATCTGTGTACACCGATGGTGTAGAATTTGTAGGAAAAACTAGGTGTTTGCATAGTTTATAGTAGTGTCCTAGGCTGTTCCATATGTAATTTGCTGATTCTGATACATTTCCCCTGCCAGCTATGGTAGTTCTGCTTGATTTCCTTCCTACTGCTGTTTTCCCTTCCTATTGCCTTCTCGTTTAAGCCCCGAGGTGCGCTGTACATACTTAGTACTCAGACGTGAGCGCAGTTGCTATTTCCTGTTTTTTTTTTTTTTTAACCCAGTGGGCAGTGCACACACTCATTTAGGCAATGTAAACATTGCTAGGCAGCCTCAGATACACCCCCTTCTTTAGCTGTGCTTAGCTAGGGGCAAACACGGGCCACACAGCTCCAATAAGCTTACAGCATGTATGACACTCCTCCTTATGAGGTCATACACCTCTTAGACTTATACAACAGTGTTGCTGCACCTACCCAGCTAGATGCAAGTTAACACTGAGAGGAAATCTGTGATTCAGTATCATTCCCTTCATTTGAATAAAACAGAATGCTAATTCATAGTTACCACACTCACACTCAGCCTTCCCCCTTAGAAACCACCATTCCCTTTTATTGTTGTCTTATGTATGCCATTAACTATTATGGCAAAATGCTGATTTGGGTTTAAAAGCTTATTTCCAACTTGTTTTCCTATTTTCGGCCCGATCCCATTTGCATACCACTGCCCTACGGTTAAATGGCCGAAATCGGCCAAAAAAAGTTACTTTTTATAATTTTGCAACACTTTATCATGTCAATGGCCATATATTTGGCCATTGGCATGCCTACTCCATTGAATACATGCTTTCTTTAGAGCTGTCATGCCTCAGTTTTGTAATTTGCAGAAATGTATTCGATTATTAACCGAATACATTTCTGCAGGTTACACTATTCCTGCACAGACAGCTGCCTGCTTCCTGGATCACTAATTCACCTCATTTGCATGTTTTTCACCAGCAAATAAGGTAATTAGCATATAGCAGTGGTGTCCCTGCGGGAATAGTGTAGGTGCGCTTGTGCATGTCTTGGGGGCTCGTTCCTGGATCGTGCAGCAGCCATATTGCATGCAGTATCACTTTTGCACTATTCAGGCACTCCGTGCAGAGGTTGCTGAATCCAGCCGATGGTCTCGACCATATGGCATTGATTTTATGAACAATCAAAAATCTAATATAAACCCACATATATATATATATATATATATATTTATAAACCTCAAAGTTTCAAAGCTTCAAACAGTTGAGACCCAGATGACAGAAGTTTTGAAACTTCGAAAACGAAAAAAAAACTAAAAACATTTTTTTTTTTTTGTTTTTGCGGGATGGCAAGCCCCCTTGACCCCCCCACACCCCCTGCTAAATAAATTTAACAACTCCAAGATTGCACTACAGTGAGGGAAGTAGTAAATATCCCATTCTGCTATGTACGGCAATCTCCATTCAAAACATTCAAATTTTTAAAACTTCGATCTTCTGGTGTTGGCCGTTTGAAGTTTGCAGTTTTGAAATGTATGTGCATGCATCTATAGATGTATATATATAGAGAGAAAGAGAGATTTATCTGTCACTCCATTACAGAGTTTTAAGTTGTGTATGTCTCCCTATATGTAATCTGTACAATGTTGATAATGTCCTTTCCTTGCATTTAATTCCTTTACTAGTAACATATACGTACTCTGATTTATTTCAAGGAGTTTTATTAATTTATTTAAATATTTCTAAACTTGTAAAGCTTTAGCATCTTACATTTTAGTTGTAATAAAATATCTACTAATAATACTACCACTTAGTGTTAACTTGTCCTTCAAAATGTTTTTATCCTCAAAAAACATTGTGATACTATTCTTTTAGTAATCTTAATAAAAGCTAACTGACAACCTTCAACATTTCAACTTTTTGCTCTTATTGGTTGAAACTTTATATTTAAAATAATCTTTTATTTTCAAAATTTCATCTTCACTAGACTACATTTACATTTGTCTGTTAAAGCCTTTTTAAAATAATATTTGAGAGCTTTTTCACCAAATGTATTCTTAAACATGCTGAGCTCCATATTAATACAGAAAATGGTCGTATTCATCTTCACAATCGCCCTTTTATTTTCTATTTTAATGATTTTCCTTTGGCAGTTAGAGTATTTAAACACCTATGTTATCATACTTTATTATATTGCAATTTCTTTAATTAGAAAACAACTGCAACTGACATCAGTCTGGTCCATTTCATATTACCTTTCAACCCATGAATCATCATTAAGCCTTGTACTTTTCTGTGATACCATTTCCAATGAAAATTAATTTTTTTACCTCTCTGAACCTGTTACCTAGAAGTAAGTTTTATACAGAATAACTCTCACAATCCATGTAGTCTGTCTTGTATGTTCCCCTTGATCCAATGTTTTTTTTCATGGTTGCCAGAATATTATAGTAGTAATGTAGTTTGATAGCTGCTGAAGTAATCTTTTGACATTTTTTTCTGGATAACAGTAGAGTACTTGACTTTTTTCTAACTGCCATGTTATACTTCTGAACTATCAAAAAATAATGGCAATGCTTAAAAGTTGCACATGTGTTTTACCTAAGAAAATGCATATTAAATCATACCTATTAATTCTGTCAATGTTCTGTGTTTGTAGAGTCACTATTTAGAAGTGGCCATGATTTACTGTCTTTGATTGTTTTTGACTTTGTCCAACTTAACCCTATGCTGTCTGCTATCACTTTCATTTTAAAGTTTCTGTATACGTGTCATTTTTGTCCATAATCACTGAAAGGTAGAACTACATCTGTACAGTTTTTAGTCAACTATATTAGTTAACTATAGCCAATGTATGCATGCGTGTTTGTGTTATTATTATTATTATTATTGTTATTACTAGTTTGAGTAAAAACAGCTACATATTCCCATTTTGCACACTGGTGCCCTGGTAGGAATGCTTGATACCAAAGTCCCTATGCATGTGTTGGACTTTCAAATAATATTGCCACATTTACAAGGCCAGGAGAAGCAGATGAAACTTTAAATTTGGCAAGAAGAGTATTTCATTTTTGCCTGCTGCAACTCTCAAATGTTCCCAATTATGGAGAACATCACAGATTTTGTCTCATATTTTTACCTTGCTCTCATAATTTTTTTTCATTTTCTGGTAAATCACAGACAATTACTGTCACTCAGTAGTTCCAAACATTAGAGATTCATATTTCTTATTGTTTGAAAAATGTATGTTGGTGCAAGACCTGTTGTTCAGTTAACCTTTTTAAATAACTTAGAATAATATTTAATAAATTATCTCTGATTTTGATCCTTGCCCCATCCCCATACTTTTGGATATGTGAAAAGCTTCCCTCAGGAAATACTATCAGATATATCCCCCCTGCTATTACTAATGAACAGGTCCTTAATGCTGTCTCTAAAGCCAAGAACACCACATCCATGGGCCCAGACAATATTGCAAGATGCTTTCTAAATAGCATGAAAAATGACATATTAAGCCCTCTAAAACTGCTATTTAACTATAGCCTCCAAACAGACTTCATGCCTCATGAATGGAGAAAGGCAACAGTCATCCCTCTGCACAAATCTGGTCCATCTACAGACCCTAGAAACTACAGACCCATAATTCTCACTAGTCTTATATGTAAAGCAATGGAAGGAATTATCATGGAGATAATAAATTATGATATAGGAAACTTCCAAACACTAGACCCAGCCCAATTTGGTTTTGTCAAGGGCAGGTCATGACAACTCAACCTGGTGGACTTCTTTGAGAAGGTCACCAAAGCAATGAATGAGGGGAAATGTTTCACACTGCCTACCTTGACATTGCCAAGGCAGTTGACACATTACCTCACTCAGGCATTGTTGACAAACTCACGAGGTTAGGTGCAAACCTGTATGTCACCCAATGGATAGCTATTTGGCTCATAGATAAGACTCAGGAAGATAGAATTGGGGAGTCCACCTCTACAAAGAGGCCAGTTACATGTGGAGTCCCTCAGAGATCAGTCCTGAGACCACTCATTTTTGGAATTTACTTCTTTGAAGTCAAGGCCAATGTCAGTGCCCTCCGGATGACTAAATAGCAGATGATTGCAATTTAGGAGATGTCATTGAATCCCCCAGTGATACAAATTTTCTCCAGGAAGGACTGACATAGACAAATAACTAGTGTCAGAGCCATGGACTAAAATTAAATGCAAAGAAGTGCATAATAGTATCTCTTCGGACATCATCCACCCTGGTAACTATCATATTCACAAGATACCCCTAAGAGTATTCCCAGTAGTCAGGGACTTGGGAACATACATAGACAGTAATCTAGCCTTTGGTCATCACATGTCTACAGTAATGACAAAATCATTCTATGCTGTGCAACAAAGGTATGGCATCTAGGTTCAAGGAAGTCATTGTTCCATTGTATTTCACATTAATCAGACCTGTCACTGAGTACAATGCCCCTTTGGTATGCACCTAAATAGGCATATCCAACAACTGGAGCATCCACAGTGGTTCCTCACTAAAAGGATACAGGGCATAAGTAACATGTATTATGCAGACCACTTCAAGGTCCAATCCCTGCATTCTGTCTCCTACAGGCTGTTGAGGGGTGGTTTATGCCTGGCATACACGGCATTGTCAGACCCACTTTGATGAATCTCCTGCATATCTGCAAACAGACAGCACAAGAATTATCCATTCTAAAGACTTAAACTTTGCCTGTGATATAAATAGGACCTACTGGAGAGACAGGTATATATCCTGGAGATTAGTGCTTCTTTGGAACAGTCTCCACATCCATGTGATGCAGAGTTCTTTCCTAACCCAATTTAAGTTTAACTTGGACAATTGAATGGGGTACAGAAAATTCTTCCCTGGTTTGGCATATATGTCTCTAATGGTCACAGACAGCCTGTAAATGGTTCATCTCCCAGATCCATGCTTGTAAATGCTTCATCTCCCACGTCCCTGCTTACACTTATCAAGGGCAGAAGAAATTGCCAGAGATTTGAGATGCATGGCTAGACTTAAAAAGACCCTTGTGGTCATTAGCCTAGTAAACACCTATGAGCCTATGAACCTATTCCTCACCAAAGAAGTTGTCTCATATGCCAGTATCTGACACCACTGGCTAAACACTTTACTGGCATTTAAACTCAGTTACAACGTTTTTCTCCTACACTTTCTCTTTCTGTCTTTCTTTCTTACTTTCTTTTTCTCTGTAAATGGCAGTGCAAGAAGTAGAAAAGTACTATGCATTTCAAATAACTGATCAAGTTCTGAAGTTTTGCTTTTGTGGTACATTTCAGGACATTTATGTTTTCAACACATAATATACTGTTTAGGATCAGAGACCCTATCATCTTGTATAGTAATCTTTTTCTATAAAAGAAGTATAACACACAAAAATGCATTTATCAACACTTCACAAGAGCATTTAATGCACATTATTCTTTTCAATAACTGGTTTGTTAGTCCTTATTTTTAACAATCGTCATTCACTACATTCTCCTTCTATTGCTTTGATCCACAAGTAAAAACAAGCAATCATGGTGGATATTTTTTCCAAGAGTATGGCTGCTCTGGATGCCTATCTATTCTCTTTATTAATTGCAAACTCTGCATTTCTTGAGACATCTGTTCACCTGTAATGAAAAAGTGGTCCCACTGGAGAGATGATAAGTCAGCAATCAAGGGAGAGTAGTATTGCCTGAATTGAATTCATCCTCAAGTCGTGGTGATTACCTTCATGAGGTGGACCCTGTTTTTCACAAAAATCTCACCAAGATAACACTGATATATAGCCTACATTTTATATAGCATATATCATGGACAGAAGTAGGTTAAAAATAAAAAAAAAGATAGCTAGGTGCACAAGTCCCAGGATAAAAAAGTGCCCAATCCTGGTAGGTGCACTGATGCTAGGATTGAAAAATGACAATATAGAATTCTCAAGATACAAAAACATTCCGACAATGGGGCTAGGCCAGGTCCAGGGGGAGGGTTCCCTCCCTCCACTGTAGAAAGAAGTAGCAGTCTACAAAAATCACAAAAACAGATTCACATTCATAGGTTAGTACTAAGCACCTGTGGGCCATTTTAAGCCTAGCCATTTACCCTATCTGAGAATTAAACTCTGCACCTTGTGTTTGTAAGGTAAATAGCTTACCCATTATGCCAGCCTCCCACCTTTAGGTAGGCCAAAAAAGAGCCTTAAAGATGATAGTGTGGACTATTGAAGATAAGAAGAAATTATGTATTGTTATTATTATGCAAGAAGCCCAGAATTTCTAGAAAAAAGATTTACTAAAAGACTGAGAGAAATTAGAGGAAAGAAAAATACTTCCACACGAAAACCTGTCAGAAGCTTCAAATAAAGTGTGTGTTCATTAATACAACAGATTTATGGAAAACATTCCCCAGGATTCAGCAAGCAGCCATGCAGGAATAAATTATTCCTGCACATCAGGGACTGTTCTTGTGCAGAATGGCAGTGCGCCATGCATATTTATGATGGCGTGCTGCTGTGTTGTAAAATGGACATGGCTCTGTGTATGAGTGCAGGGGAGTGTCTTAGAGCAGAGTTCTCACAATACATATGCCCCCTGCACTCCAGAATTGGTGTTCGGCAATTTCAAATGAGCATACCTCTCAACTTCTTAGAGCAAAAAATCTGGACAAAGCCTAAAATGATGGGGGGACATAAAGGGACAGATTTTGAATATTGCTGTTATGAAATTAGAAGGCTGATAGAATAATTTTATAAAGGATGTGGAGTCTTAAACTCAAGTGTTTATCATTATTTAATGACTTTAATCCTCAGCTATTTGCCAGAAAGCAACAGATATTAGGAGGACCACACCAAAAATATGAGGCAAAAATCTGGACATTTTACGAAAACCTGTACACTGGAGAGGTATTCAAATGAGCTCGTAACATCCCCAACCCGTCAGGGTAAGAAATCTGGAAAAAGCCATAAGGGAGAGTTGTCCCACAAAGCAGAAAGTTGATAGAATAACAGGTTTAGCATTAGCAGGGATATCTAGAAGGGTACAAATAAAAAAAAGCAACAAATACATTTTTTTATAAATGCGATAAAGTTTAAGCGTAACTGAGTGGGTGTGCCCATTGCTTAGCTACACTTAGTCCAGCTTAAACAGCACAAGAAGTTAAATAGCAAGAGACATCCAACTTAAGCAGTGCTGCAATAGTGTAGTGCTTAGAGCGTCCCCTTTGCAAGCAGGCATTCCTGATTCAATCCCAATTATAACCAATTCGTATTTTACATGTGAAAGCAGTACATAAACATTTTTTTATAATTAGCTATGAAATAACATATATTTGTTAACCAGAGTACTGCAGTAGGTCCAGATGTGAGGTGTCAGTGTAATAAAGTTGTGATACCCCCATATAAACACAAGTGTCCCATACAGTATAGTTCATAGGTTCATAGGTTCATAGGTTGGTACTAGGCTAGGACCTATACAAGCCTAGCCATAACAATTCCCTGGATATTTCTTCCCACAATATTCACTTCTCTGGACCCCTGTCTAGCAGTGTGACTGACATGATCCCCAGGGTGAATTTCCTATCTTCTATCCAATCATCAAGGTTCCTTTTGAAGAGGGCCAATGAGACGCTCTGCTTGACATGTAAATCTATTCCAGACTATGGGGAGTCTCTGGGTCAGCAACCTATCCCTCCAGCATGTTTTGTTCATTGTGATGACAAGGTTTAGATCACTGGAGCGCGTGGCTCTGAGGGATTGGGATTTCTTTAAGTGGAGCATGTCCAACAGCTCAGGATTTGACATGGCCTTTTATGTTAAGCAGAGATCTCCTCTGAGTAGACGATATGCCACAGGGTATAGCTGGAGTTTTTTTGGACAGTCAGCATATGGCATCTGCTTTAGGCCTGTGATTCTTTTAGTGAGGTATTTCTGTGGCCTTTCCAGCTGTTGCAGATGTCTTGTGAGGTTAATACCAAATGGGGCATTATACTCTATAATGAGTCTTATGAGGGATGAGTACAGTGGGACAATGACCTCCTTTTTTCTGGATGAAAAGCCCTTAGTGATGAGGTGTGCCACATAGAAGGATTTCCTGACTTTCCTGACTATTGTGGCGATGTGGTTATCGAAAGTGAGACCATTGTCCACCTGTGTCCCTAAGTCTCTCATCACACATTTGATGTTTAGTGTACTGCCACCTATATGGTTATTCATGGGTACATGTTTTTTTCCAAAGGGGATAACTATACATTTATTGGCATTAAGCTTGAGCCCATGGCTCTGGCACCAGTCATCTGTTTCTGTAAGGCCCTTTTGTAGAATATCCACATAATTTGGGGATTCAATAATGGCTCCTAGCTTGCAGTCACACATGAATAAATGTAATGAAAGCACATTGGGGGATGTCAGGGAGAGTAAACAGATTTATAATATGTAATGAATGATGAATCAATCCCATACAGCAGATAGTCTATAAAATAAAAAATAAGCAATGTTATGCATTGCACAGCTCTGCTTACCAGGTGTAAGCATTGTGTAAATATGACTGCTAAGCAATGAGTAGCCCAGTTAAATGGATTTGCCCATTGGTAAGCGATGCTGAACCTTCCCCTTTAAGCACTGCCACCCTTAGCTAAACAGGTTTCCCAGTAGCTTAGCTTAGCTCAGCATATTCAAAATCATCCAATCACAGCAAAGGTTGGGAAATCGACTGTATTTAAACCCCACAGGCAGGAATATAGCTCATAACTGGTTGCAGCTTCCCACTTCAGGCAGTATGGCAGGATTTGGTGAGGGCATGAGATTTCAGGCACAGCGGTGGGACATACAGGAGTCCAAGGTCATGGTAGGACTCCTGATAAAGAACCATGATGACAGACTGCTGCAGGGCCAGTACCAGGGCTCTCAGTATAAAGCAGAAGCCTGGGACCATCTCACGTACAATCTCAATAGTGCCACTGGTATCTCTCAGACTGGTGAGCAGGTCCAGCACCACTATGCTGACTTGAAGTGGAGAAAGAGGATATGTATGCCTAAATATTTCTCTATTCCCTTTACAGCTGCAGCTGAGTGGGCTGTGAATCAAGAAATCCATGCCAGCAGGTTGCAAAGGCTGCATCGCGAGGCTGGTGAGTAACAATCCTGCTTGTAGTAGTCATACCAAATAAATATAAAGTATTAGAAAGTCACCTGTCAGTATAAAAACTGTGTATAGGTTGTACTGGATAAACCAGACAATATGACAGTAATAGTCCCATATAGGTCATGCTTCAATAAAACCGTACCTGCCTGGCAATAAAGTTCAAAATCCTGGACTGGTTGTGTTTACTTTGGTATTGTATGGCATTTAGTGTTGCAGTCTCTGAATAGTAATGTTATGTTAACCACATTGTGCTACATAAAACTTATGTCTAGGAATGTCTGTATAAGACTGTTCTGAGTACAAGGTCTGATTGTATAAACAAGAGAGGCTTAGACAAAAAAACACTGAAAAAACAGACAGCAATTTCTAAATAGCTCACTCTGATGAAACTCAAATTGTTGTATTTTTAGCGCACAGAGCCATGGTTCAAATCCTGGGAGTGGTAGTAGTAAACTGTATGCATAATCATACATATCAACTGTACAGATTTTTGCACAATGTCTAGATAATTGGCTCATATTTTAGGCCTGTTCCTCTGTCTCCCTGGCAACTCACTGGGATGATCTCAGAATTGTAGTCATTAAATAATGACATACATTTGATTCTCAGACCTCAAATCCTTCAGAAAATGCATATTAAAACAAATCCTGTTACTCTAGCAACTCTCCAAGTTTATAAGAGCAATATTCAAAATATGTCCCTATTTGTACCCCCATGTTGTCAAGCTTTGTCTAGAGTGTGTGCATTAAGAGATTGAGAGGTATGTGTATAATATTAACTAGGAATCAGGGAATATGTGTAGAAACAGTCAGGTAGGGTTAACAAACATTCCCCCACAGGTCTTTCAGACTGATAGTGTTTACTCTGGTATTGTATTGCCTGACATGAAACATTCACCAACATCTGATATCAGAATAGTACTGTTGTGTCAACTACCTTTCTCACACTGTGCTACATAAAAATATGTCTAGGAATGTCTGTATATGACTGTTGCAATTACAAGGTCAGATCGTACAACAAAGAGAGAGACTTACAAAGAAAATACTGAAGGAACAGACAACAGTGTCTAAATAGGTCACTCTGACAAAACAGAAATTGTTGTATTTTCAGCACACACAGCCATGGTTTGAATCCTGGGAGTGGTAGTAAGTTGCATGCATAAATCAAACTTATCAATTGTATATATTTTCCCAGAATGTCCAGATATTTTGGCTCATATTTTTGGCATGTTCCTCTTTTTTCCTGGGCAATCTGTGGGATGATCTCAGGATTGTAGTCACCAAATAATGACATACATTTGAGTGTCATACTTCAAATCCTCCAGAAAATGTATATTAAAACAAATCCTGTTACTCTAGCAACTATTTAAAAGTTTACTACAGCAATATTCAGAATATGTCCCTATTTGTACCCCGTGTTGTCAAGGTTTGTCCAAATGTTGTGCATTAAGTGATCGAGAGGTATGTGCATAATTACAACTAGGAATCTTGGAATATGTGTAGAAACAGTCAGGTAGTGTTAACAAACATTTCCTCCATAGGTCTGCCAGGTAATACAAGTAGAATTTAGCTATAAGACAGTTGAAGTATACACTATGTACAAACATACCACTGCCCACACCAAGGCCATAGGGTATTGTAATAATACATGGAGACTAATGATCATTAAAGTTGTGAGTACTGCAAGGATATATAAATTGTTAATTGACATCTCTCTCCTCCAACCACCATATCTGCAACAATAATCTAAACACACAAATCAATGGGTGTGTTTACACCAAACTTACTGTTGGGACATATGTCCTATTGTTCAATAAATATTTAAATGTGTTTCTATTAATATTCCATGTTGAAATACTATCATTGGTGGCTTTTTGCTATCAGTGTAACCTGTATGCTGTTGTAATGGCCACTGTGGTTCCAAATATGCATGTGTTCTGTTTGCTAAGCAACTCTTCCAAATCTGGTGTTTTGGGTTAATGGGAATATCTATGCATGCTGTTATAACTAATCCTGGATTGTGTTGAGTATTACTAACCGACATATGCTCTAAAACTGCAACACAATAGCACATTTGGGAAGGCCGGTCCCAGCGGACCCACCTCACCCACCTCATCTGGCCATGGCACCGGAATCCAGCATGTCTGGTACCCTCCCTGGGACCTCCTCGTCTGCTGGTCCTGCACCACCTTCAGGTGAAACTGCCTCAGGAGAGGGGGCTTGTCTCCCCCCCAGGAGTGGGCACGGACAGGATCCTGTCACCCGAAATCAGGTCCGGGGTCTTTTGCATAGGGAGCTCTGCAGAGAATTGGCAGCTTGAGGGCCGCATGGCACAATTGGAAGGTCAGTCTGCCCCTCCTGCTCAGCCCTCAGTGCAGCCACCTTTGTGGCCATGAAGGTGCAGTGGTGACTGCCCATGGGTGGGGACCTCAGACCCACTGTTACCATTTGGGGGCTCATGGGCTTCTGATTTCCAAACAGCCCTCCCCATCTAAGGTGTTTACCCCCACATGTGTCCTATACTGCCCCCGTATGCTGTCTTGTCTGTCTTCTGACCCAACCTACCTCCTCAAATATGCCTACTATCCTTCCCCAACATCCCACTCTTACATTAAAAAAAAGGGCAAACCGTTCCCAAAAAAAATGTTTGTCCCATACATAACTGTCCATTTCGCAGATGCGTCCACTGGACACATGTAATTTGGTCTAATTAGCTTCACAACACATTATTGTTGTTTTCACCCCTCTCTCAGGGGTTTGAGTGTCCAAATATACCTCCAAATTCAGTATATATGTTCAGCTGTTGCTGTAGAAGAAATGGACAGCTATGAACCTTCCCGACACCCGTCCTGCACATCCCTAGATGCTTTCCCTATTGTCTTTCCCTCTTTGTGCCCCCTTTTTCACCACTTTGCCTATCATCCCTTTTTTTCTTTTCTTTTAAAGAAATTAACATGGGGGTAAGATGGAGTAAGCACTTTTAAATAGTAGTAAGCTGGATTAAGCCTGTTTGCGTGGTGGTAAGCAATGCCTACACAGAATAAGCAATTTACCAGCTAAGTGGCTGTAAGCATATTTAACCAGAAGCATTGCTTATCATCACGCAGACCCGATCAAACCTGCTTACAACTGCTTAAAAGGGCCTTAATCACTCTGTATCCAACAGCCCTTGTTCTGCCCAGCAATAAAATAATTAGCCCTTGCCAGTCTCAAACCTAGGACCCTATACAACATAGAGAAAGCAATTTACCAGTAAGCTATCTGAGCTGCAAATACACCTGTTGTTTTTTTTTCAAATATATCATGCAGCCCAGTCATTCAGCAGTAGGGAAAATGTATGTATTTATATATATATATATATATATATATATATATATATATATATATATATATATATATATTTATATAGTGCATTTGGACATCAGATCCACACTCTGAACCCTTAAATGCAAAACATCTGACCAAAGGCACTGTAAATGGGGGTGAAGAAGCCCAAAATATGGATGTCTTGCAATTATTGCCTCTATCTCTTCCTCCTCAGCTGAACTGTTCTGGATTGAAGCAAAATAACCAGCATTTGCAATTCTTGAAGACAGAACTCTGCACAGCATAGCCACAACAAGTTACTAGTAAGCCATCTTAGCTGAAATATGCTGGGATGATTTCTCCAACATATCATGCAGAACAATCAGTCTACCATAGGGAATGTACAATGTGGAAGCAGTAAACATTCTAATGATACATATACACACACATATATACATACATATATATATATATATATATATATATATATATATATATATATATATATATATACATATACATATACACACACAGATATATATATATATATATATATATATATATATATATATATATATACATATATATAATATATATACACATATATGGATTCACATTATAATTTCGAAATATTGAAATACCGAATTTCAGTATTTCGAAATCATAAAGTCGAACGGCCATAATCCCAACAACACACAGTCGCGAAACACACAATCACGAACACATACACACCATACACCATGCAAGAAAAATATCATCCAACCCATACAACAAACAAAACACACACAATCACAAAAGCATAAACAAACCTACACTACATGTAAGCAGGGGGGCTGCTCCCCCCACCCCCCTACTTATATATATACTAACTCCGAGACCGCACAAACAGTCACAGAAAGGAAACACACACCCTCACATTTCACAGTCCCTCGCATACACACAAACATCACACATATACATACATCAACACATCCAACACTTACACACATTCAGACACACTCAAACTCCCACACAAAACCCTTAAAAAATACTGACTTACCTTCAATTGCACGTACATCCATACATGATACACTCCCAACACCACACACCACATACCGTAAACCATAACCGCAAATTCAAGATTTTCGAATTCGCGATTATGCACTTTTGCGATTTTGAGTTTTCGACTTTATGATTTTAAAATACTGAAATTTGGTATTTAAGTATTTCAAAATTATAAGGTGAACCCAGATATATATATATATATATATATATATATATATATATATATATACATATATATATATATATATATATATATATATATATATATATACATATATATATATATATATATATATATATATATATATATATATGTACATATATATCTATATATATATATATACATACATACATACATATATAAATATATAAATACTTATGTATAAAGACAGCATATATAGAGGGTGCACAGCATATTAAACAGCCATTATTCCTACAGTTGCCACCTTTTCAAATGGCCAGTGTCTGATTCTTTCCTACAAATGAGAATTATTGCATGAAACCTATACCCACACACAATGTAAAGGACATGACACCACACACAGTTTGCATACATAGAAATGTTTATGTGTGTACTATTTCACTTGTTTATACTATTTCTTATGGCATTTAGGTGTTTGAAATACATAATAACTGATTAATGCTACTCTCAAAGAAAACATATGATACGGTAATCTGCAAAACATAACATGATTTGTTGTCTAGGCTAAAGCCTTCAAGTAGTACAACAGTAAAAAACAGTTGCCTTGAAGATAAGACTCAAGCAACACTTAATTACAGATGTACTTCAACAGCCTTAAATTACACTCTGTACTCAACACCTAGTGGGGAAAGTATCAGTTGTCACAATGTAAATACATCTGTTACATAACAATGCTTAACTTAAAACATCACTATCACACTGACAAACATAACTGTGTATAAGACAGTAAGCTCTAGCCCACCACTGTTCCCATGGTGAAACATATGAAAATGTACAGCCATATACCTTAATATTCTTATTACTGATATCCCTCACATGTTGTAACAGCCTAGGTTAAAAACATTTCATACCTTAAAATGTCTTACAAGGGCATATAACAGTGTTCTCCATACATTGTCTTCCAGACTGTACAGGGTCATACATGTTTTGTCCAGCTGTAAACTTCATATATATGGACCCTACCCCACAATTTGTGTGAGAGTCCACAAAATCACTGGAATGATAACAGGAATGTCAGCATTACATACACCATTACCTATCAGCCTCTTACTTCATGACATCTGGACAAAGCCTGGTATATACGTGGAGGACAGTGGCCAAAACACAAGGCCATATTTGAAATATTGCTGTTATACACTGTGAAACTTGCTGGTGTTACAGAATTGGTTGCAACATACCCTTACTCAGGAATATGAAGTCAGAAACAGAAATGGATGTTGCCATCTGCTGATAGCAATCAACAGAGAGAATGCCACTGATATGTCAGGGACAAGATCTATGTGGGGAACAGACAATACATAACAGCCAATCCTCTGGCCATCATGTGGATAGGCCCACAGTTGAGAGCTATGCAGACAGACTGCATTCTATGCAAAGCTAGCCTGTGCACACAAACCCTGTAAAACTATCAGTATTCAATGCATTTAACAGCAATACTCACACACTGTACCCAGGTCTGGAACCTTATACAAACATGTACTTGTCCTGTGTCCACAAGTTCTGTTGTAAGAGGCATTGCTACCTGCTGTCTGTAACACCACTGCCCACACACAGGAAGGATGCTTACATAGAGGAAAGGTAAAGGGACAATGCCCACATGATGTAGTCATTTATAGTAGAGTGTTGCTACGACACTGGCTATTGGAAGAACTACACAGCTGCATGCATGCAATTAGCAAGTGGGGAACACCAACTGGTGCAGAGGCCATCATCTGATCATAAGCATCACCTACAAAAACCATACTGCAACCTATTCAAACCAGCTCAATCTCTGTAGTGGAGAGAGAGGGAGAGAGAAAGTAAAACAGAAATAATACTAAAAAACACAAATAATACAAAAAAAAACTAACCAAACAAGGAAGACATCCTCAAGTGGAACCCAGAAAAGAGCATACTAATAAAACAGGAATGTGAAACATGTCAGTATGCAATTGAATGTAGTACTTGGTCTATAATAATGGGAGAGATGATTTTGAAAGATTGATATGTGCCATCAAGACTTCCCGTGATGATGTCCTGCTGAAGTACTGCTATAGACATAGCATCTGGCCATGTGGGCAGTGGGCCATACCTGTCAACTGTGCAGATCTGCACAAAATGTCAAGATTTAAGCCATCATAGTGTTTGCTCTGTTCCTCCAAACATCTATATTAGTCTGGCAAACAGCTGAAGGTGGAAGTAATGAAGTTATGAGAGACACATGAGTTTCAGACCCTACCACCTTCAGAACAGTCATGGTAAGGTAAAATGTATCATGTACCAACTTCATAGGTTTGTAATAGGCATACCTACGATCTGTCTCTATATATCCCACTAATGTTAGACATTGTCCACATGTGATGCTCTACTTTGTTGCAAGGCAGACCAGTTCAGCTGTGGAGGAAGGGATAATGTCAATAATTACAAGAAACCCCCATTTTGGGCCCCTCCACCCCATTTACAGTGCCTTTGGTCAGATATTTTGCAGTGAAAGGTTCAGAGTGTGGATCAGATGTCCACCTGGAGTTAGTATATATATAGTATGGGGGTGAGTGTGGGGCACCTCCCCCCCCCACATTGGGAAGTGTGTGGTGCATAGCTCCCCATATTTTAAGTAGATATGTTTGGAAAAGAGTAATATATTGAAATTGCAAGAATCCATGTATGTAGTTCAAAATATTTAATATAAGCTATGCACCCCACATCCCACCACATATATATGGATTCACTTCATAAAACTGAAAGCTCAAAACACTGAAAATGAGAAAACTTCATAATAGAGAAGACCAAAACACTGAAACTTCAAAACACTGAAAACTCAAAACACTGAAATTCAAAACACTGAAAACACATATCATACATATACTGAGTTTAAACAATGTAAATCATAACACTTTCCACCTTAGAAAGTGCAGTCTTGGAGTTGATATATATATTTACACACACACACACACACATATATATATATATATATATATATATATATATATATATATATATATATATATATATATATATATATATATATATATATATATATATATATATATATATATATGTATATATAAGTAGCAGGGGCTTGCCCCCCTGCTTATACTTGGTGGAAAGTGCTATGATTTATGTTGTTTAAACTAGTATATGTATGATATGTGTTTTCAGTGTTTTTAGTTTCAGTGTTTTGAATTTCAGTGTTTTGAGTTTCAGTGTTTTGAGTTTTCAAGATTTTGAAGTTCCTATGTTTTGGTTTCAGTGTTTTGATATTTCAGTGTTATGAAGTGAATCCAGATATATATATATATATATATATATATATATATATATATATATATATTTCACCGAAAGCACATTTCACATAAACACAAATGACTGAACACAAATCAATGAAAGCACAATTCACCTAAAACTCAATTCACCGAAACACATTTCATCTAAAGTTTGAGATGGCCTTGTCCCCCACTGTAGTGCGACCCTGTAGTTAGTATATATAGTATGGGTGTGTGTGTGGGGCACCACCACCCACATTGGGGGTGTGGGGTGCATAGCCCCCCACATATTTTAAGTAGATATCATGTTTGGAAAAGAGTAATAGATTGAAATTGCAAGTATCCATGTATATCGTTCAAAATATTTAGCATATGCTATGCCCCCACCCCCCCTACTATACATACTAACTCCAGGGTTGCACTACAGTGGGGACAAGGCCATCTACAACTTTAGGTGAAATGTGTTTCGGTGAATTGTGTTTTAGGTGAATTGATATTTCAGTTAAAAGTGCACACCAATTTGAGTTTAGGTGAAATGTGCTTTCGGTGAAATGTCCTAGACCCATATATATATATATATATATATATATATATATATATATATATATATATATATATATATATATATATTAGGGTTCTAGGTCATAAGATCGACAGCCACTTTCACCGACAACAGAAACATCGACACCACATTATCGACAAACCATAAACATGACACCTCACATGCCCGACAAACAAGTAACCGACGGTCCACAAACATGAAACCCCATACACTGCACACACCACAATAACAACAATCAACTAACAAAACACATCCCCTTATCCAAAAACCACACACAGAACACAAGCACACCAAAATCCTCACAAACCCACACTAAACCTCAAACACACAACTATGTACAACCCTAACCCAAACCCTTACCTAAGGTCCGTCACTATCGCACACTCAGCTAACCCGCCCTAACACTAACTCACTTAACCCACCCCTAACCCAAAAATACCACTACCGACACTTACCTAACCCAGCGCCCTAACCCTAACTCACTTAACCCGCCCCTAACCCAAAAACTGCCACTACCAAGACACTTACCTAACCCTAACCCTAACTCACTTAACCCGCCCCTAACCCAAAAAATACCACTACCGCACACTTACCTAACCCGTGCCCTAACCCTAACTCACTTAACCCACCCCTATCCCCACAGACTGTCACTATCCACACTTACCTTACTCGCACCCTAACGTCCGTCACCACCGCATACTCACACAGCCTTCTTTCCAACTCACTATCCCTGGCGTCGGCGTGTTCATCCGTAGCATCGGTCTTCCGAGTGTCGATCATCTGGCGCCCGCTAATCCATTGTCGGTTATATCGGCTGTCGATCTTCTAACCTATACCAATATATAGATATATATATAGATATATATATAGATATATATACATATATATATATATATATATATATATATATATATATATATATATATATATATATAGGTTCATAGGTTCATAGGTTCATACTAGGCTATCTGCCCAAGGGCATTTATAAGCCTAGCCCATAGTTATGTGGCTTTCGCCACCCCTTTAGTTTGAATAAAAACTATGCCTATCATTTTGCTGTGCCTCTGTCAAGCAGTGACACTGAAGTAATCCCTGGGGTATATCTGCAATCTTCCATCCATTGGTCAAGATTCCTCTTGAACAAGGCCAGAGAGGTGCTCTGTCTCACATGTACCGGGATTTTGTTCCACAGCATAGGGAGTCTCTGGGTGATGAATCTGTCCCTCCAGCACGTTCTATTTATAACCGTGTCAAGGTTTAAGTCTCCCGCCCTTGTGGTTCTGAGGGATCTAGATTTTTTGAGGTGAAGCATATTCATCAAATCTGGGTTTGACATGGCCTTATATGTCAGGCACAGGTCACCGCTGAGCAAGCGGTATGAGACTGAATAGGGCTGGAGTTCTTTCAGTCGGGCAGCATAAGACATATTTTTGAGACCCTTTATCCTTTTGGTGAGGAACTTTCCCTACTGTTGAATGACTATGCTGAATGATATGTTTGAGAAAACAGCACACATATCTACAGTTCAGATGGCTTAGAAGTAAATTGCTGTGGCTATGGTGTGCAGGGTCCTGGGTTTGAGACTGGCAAGGGCTGATTATTTTGTTGCTGGGCAGAGCAACGGCTGTTGGATTCAGAATGATTAAGGCACTTTAAGCAGTTGTAAGCATGTTTGTGTGGGTTTGTATGATGGTAAGCAATGCTAACTTCTGGTTACTTATGCTTCCAGGCAGTTAGCTGGTAAATTGCTTATACTGTGTAGGCACTGCTTACTGCCATGCAAATAGGCTTAATCCCACTTACTACTGCTTAAAACTGCTTACTCCCACTTACCCCATGCTAATTTCTTTAAAAGAAAAGAAAAAAGGGGTGTTAGGAAAGTGGTGAAAAAGGGGGCACAAAAAGGGAAAGACAATAGGGAAAGTAGCTAGGGATGTGCAAGACGGGTGTAGGAAATGTCCATAGCTGCCTATTTTTTCTACAGCAACACCTGTGCATATATACTGAATTTGGAGGTATATTTGGACACTTAAACACTTGACAGAGGGGTGAGGACAACACTAATGTGTTGTGAAGCCAATTAGACCAGATTACACATGTCCAGTGGACATGTGTACGAAATGGACAGTTATGTATTGGGCAAAATGTTTTTTTGGGAACGGATTGCCATTTTTTTAAAGGTGAGAGTGGGTTGTTGGGTAAAGATAGTAGGTATATTTGGGGAGCTAGGTTGGGTTGTAAGACAGACAAGACAGCATACAGGGGCGGTATATGACTCATGTGAGGGATTTACACCTTGGACAGGGAGGGGTATTTGGAAATCTGAAGCCCATGAGCCCTTAAATGGAAACAGTGGGAGTGAGATCCCCACCAATGGGCAGTCACCACTACACCTTCATGACCTCGATGGTGGCTGTGCTGGAGGCTGAGCAGGAGGTGCAGGCTGACCATCTAATTCTGCCACACGGCCCTCAAGTTGGTGTAGCAGATCTCCAAACTCCCTTCAGAGCTTGCTACGCACCAATCCTCAGACCTGATTTTGGGTGCCTGCTCCCAGGGGTGGGACCAGCTCCACCGCCTGAGGTGATTCCACCCAAAGGTGGTGCAGATCCAGCAGATGAGGAGGTCCTGGAATGGTTCCCAGACATCCTATGGCCCAGTGCTATGGCCAGATGAGGTGGGGGAGGTGGGTCTGCTGGGACCAGCCTTCCCAAACATGCTATGGTGTTGTAGTTTTAGAACATATGTGGGTTATCAATAGTCAACACAATCCAGCATTATTATAACAGCATGCATAGATATTCCCATTATCCCAAAACACCAGATTTGGAACAGTTGCATAGCAAACAGAACACATGCAGATATGGAACCATTACAACAGCAAGCCGGTTACATTGATAGCAATAGGCCACCAATGATAGCATTTTAACATGGAACATTATTAGAAACACATTTCAATATTTGTTGAGCAATAGGACGTATATCCCAACAGTAGATTTGTTGTAAACATACCCACTGAATTGTGTGTTTAGATTATTGTTGCAGATATGGTGGGGGTGGGTGTCAATAAACAACTTATTTATCCTTGCAGTATGAGGTCCTCTGACCTTTTTTCCTGTTTATGTCTTCCAGGTACTATGTCACTGGAACTCCTGCCTGCTTTCACATTGCAAGAAAACAATATAATAATCCATTTTGTGGTACTCCTTCCTGCCATCCTATTTGGGTGCAGGGTTCATGATCTGCAGGAGGGGACCACCCAGTGGAATGAGCTCATCCACAGGGTAAATGATGTCGGCCTGCATAACCGCAGTTATTTGTAGGTGCGGCATTAGAGCACTGACCTGATCTGCCATGCCCATCAGCATGCTGCTGCCATTAGGAGGGACCAGCTAGCCACAGGTGGGGGTCATGTCATCCAGCCCCCACTGACACATGCTGAGGAGCTCCTCACCAGCCTTGGGGCACCAACTCATCAGCCAAGTCAGCAACTTTCAGATAGCATTGTAGAGGTAGGTGCCACCCACACAATGGATATGGAGCATCCAGATAAGGCTCCAGGGCACATTAGTAGACCACTGTTGCTTATTCATCTTCATCTGTAAAGTATTTACATGCATATGTCAGATACGATAGTCTGTTACTGCAGTGTAGTAATGAACAGATGTGCATGATCTCTAATATTGTGGGTTTGTACTGTTTATGTACTAAAATTCTGCTCTCACCCTGTACCAGTGATACAAGTGTGGCTACTGATATTATGTCTCTCACACAACTATGTAGGTCCCTCTGGTATACAACTGGGGCAGCAGCTTGTTTCTGGTGAATATGGAGTTGTTCTGTTCAGGTTTGCCAATACACCAGCCATGTCATGACCATGGTATTTGCCATGCACACATTTAACACACCTACCCATAATACATGCTGCACATGTTTACTTATTGTTGCTGTTAACTGCACTGCATCACAGTGGTCACCATGAGGTTATGTAACAGTTCTGCAGTATACTTAAGAACCTGTCAGTGCAAGATGTGTAGACAGAGATGAACATAATGGTGGGACAAATGACCTACAGTAGGGACATGTCTGAAACATTACCCTTATACAGTGGCTACAACACTTTATACACCACTGTTACAATGGCAACTGTTCCTGATCTAAACAACCGCAAATCAGAATACCACATTCCACACCTTTTACAACCTGTAATGTGATCCTAACATGAACAATGAATGTGTGATATGGAATCCTATGTTAGGACAACAAATATGGTGAATACATAGCTTAACAAATACTGGAAGCATATGTGTGCACACACTCCAAATAACATTATGGAAGCAGCTTGTGAGGTACTGACAGCATTCACTCTTCTTGAGTGCACACCTTCCATCAAGTACAGGGCCTCAGCATCACACTGAGTGATGGTCTTCTGTCCAAGAAGTATGTCCATGACATTTGCCCACTCACCTGCAACAGAGGCAGCCCTGGCTTGCACACATTTTACAAACCATGGAATGGATCCCATATCCAAAAGGTAGCACTAAGGAGTGAGAGAATTAGCCTTATCTCACCATTGCATATACCATGGCAAACAGGGCAGTCATGTATGTGTGTATGACGTATGGGATAACGTTAATGTAGAAAATACACAGATTCCCATCCAAGACAGATGACAACACATGTTGCAATCTGGTCATGGAGGCTGCCCAGACACATGCAGCAACACTGCACTGAGGGACTTGCAGGAATGTCTAGCAAGTACTGCCTGTGCAGTACCTGTGTCAACAATCACCTGGATACTGCACACATGTGGCATGTGAGTTAGGGTAATCAGAAGGAAGATTTGCTCTACAGGAAACATCATCCCCACCTCTCTATAGATAGCATATGCACAACATCAAGTATCCCAAAGGCATGTGTTACAATGTTTAGTGGTGTACTGAAACCAAGACTGAAACCTACAGACAGTATTAATAAAGATACATGTGGTGCACAGGCAACACCTCACTCCACCTTAGGTCCACCATCCCCATTTTTACCTTGCTGGTGCCAGTGTACACCTTTAGGTTTGCTGTTCATTAGCAAGAGCTAGGCTGGTAGATATGACATTCTGAATTTGGAACACTGCAAAATAACACTCATGTGTGGCCCATAATTGTCAAGCATTTGCAATATGGCTGAGGATGGAGAGGGGTGTCATCCTGAAACACAACTGTGAACTGAAGCCTATATCCAAAGCTCCCTAGCAATGGCTTTATCTGAACACAGTGAAGGTCATGAATTGTGCTAGACATAACCCTGACTCCACAGCAATAGTGAAGGCACTGTATGACCTCCAAGGCTGTACACATGAGCTGACCTTGCAATCTGGCAGAGTTTGGGGACATTTGTAGGGCGGAGTGACCACATAATAGCAAGTGAGGATGGGCCATACTAGTGTACCCCTTCCTGGAATAGTGACTTCTGTAGTTCACTTAACAGGTGCTGCAAGAAACCATTGTGTTCAGGGTGTGCACACTTATGCAACCCACATAATTAATGCCTCTTAATCAGCATCTGCATGACTAACAAATTTGTTTGATACTGCATTTGATTGCACAGGTGAAATTGTCAAATATCAGGTCACTGTGTGTGTAATGTTAACATATGCTGTATTGTGGCCCCATTGCATATAATGGAAGAGGCTGGCATGTCAAAAAGGGTGTGTACACTCCTCATATCCACATTAAGCTTTGATGTTTATCAGTGTAATTGGATTTTATTGCACATACATGCACTGCTGATGATGAGATCTGCAAATCAGAGGTTAGGCATTAACTATTGACATCAGTCCTCATATCATCCCAGGTATGTGTCAGACAAACACATAGGGGCTTTGAGCAACAGAGCAAACATAACTGCCACACATATACACATTCAGTAATGATGTGTACACTCATGAGTTATGGTGCACAGTGCCAGCATGCTGTACAGGTGCACAGCAATACTGCTAACATGGCTGCAGTGTGTTCCAGAGGAAGGGGACTCACCTACTAACACAACTCATGCATAACAGAGATGTAGAATGTTGATAAAAAGGATTGAGTATAGCTGCAGTGCATGCTGTTGAGTGCCATATGTCATGCATTGTTGACTGTTGGCTAATGAGAGGTCTGTGTAATATTTTTGTGTCACCTCACCTGTGTGTGTGTGTGTGTGTGTGTGTGTGTGTGTGTGTGTGTGTGTGTGTGTGTGTGTGTGTGTGTGTGTGTGTGTTTAGAGGTAAGCAATAACATAGAGGTCTTAAATAACATTTTTTGTTTTCCCCTCACAGGTGGTGAGGTGGGTCAGGGTCCCTCCTGCTGGCAAACTGATGTTAGTGTCCATAAAGACTCTTACAATGATGATAGGTATAGTGAGGCACAGGTAGGGTTGTCAGGGGCTGAAGCTGTACCATCGGTTGACATCCCACTTTTATCCACCCCATCCCTGCACAGAGTCACGATGCTCATACATAGCCCATCACCAGTAGATATAGATGTGGGACAGTTGACAGGTGGTGAAATGGACAGGACAGTGTGGGGACTATGGCAAGTGTGTCTGTACACAGCAGCCATAGTTGGATGACTGGCGAGGTACCACACAGGCAGATGTACAGGGGTGCTCGTAGGAGGGCTGCTGGCCATCATGTCCCTGGCAGAAGTGCCACAGCAGGTGTTACCAGGCACATGTTTTGGTCCATCATGGAGGCACAGGCACATATGGAATGTTATAGCAGAGTCTGAGGCTCCAGAGGGCTACTCATTTTGTTGTACTTGACAACATCCGTGATCTTGCAGGTGCTCAACATTATTTTGCATAGGTCCTGAATAGACGGTTGGGTGAGATGGTGGGAATCCTCGACCATGTGGTGTCTGTGTTGAAGCATGTGGTGGAAGCAGGGCATCATCCACGTGGATGTAGGTCAGCAACACCAACAGGTGGAGGTCTACGTGGATGTGCAATAACTCACAGCCACTCCCATAGTGGCAGTACCAGCACCAGCACTGCAGGGGGATAATGTCCACACTGCAACACAGTAGGCCACATGCAAGTGGTACTGGCCAGTCCCAACAAGGACACGGATCCAGCAGACAATTGTCATTATCGGGGGGAGAGTACCATATCTGGGCTTCTACCTGGTAGTGTCCGTGGAACCACTGGCAGGCACAGTTCCCATGTCCATGGCCCGAGATGGTAAACTGTACACCCTGCTATGTACAGTTTGCAGCTGTCCAACAAACTCCTGTATAGGGCATCCACATGGCAGAACTGTGTTTATACATACACACAAACACACACACACACACACACACACACACACACACACACACACACACACACACACACACACATCACCAACACAGCTAGGGCACCTCCATACCTATACACACTAAATCTACACAGTCTGGTTGTTAAAGAACCCCCTAACACACACACAAGATGTCAACCAAACAGCTCAGCCTCGGCCTCTGGCAAACCTACCACACACCCTGTGCATATGATTATAACTGTGCCACATCCCTGTCATCCATACTATCAGGGACATGATAATATGGTTCTGATGCACAAGGTGAATGTACTAAGGTTTAGCAATGTAATGATGTTTAACATGTTTTCAGCTGGAATGTTTAATGCTTACATGTCAGGATGTGTAGCAGTCCAGCCATGATGCATTATAGCTGTTATTAACATTGACTGATTGTGGTCTCCATAATGTATTCTGTTTGTGTTGTAGGTGTCTATGTGTCAGCAGGATGTTGGTCTGCTCTCCTTTCCTACAAGGGGTATGGCACTGTGGTGACACACTGACTGTGTCATATCCTAGGCACAGCTGAACACAAGTAACAGGTCTGTATAACAAAATACATGAAAACCAGCACCGGAGAGAAACTGTGCCAATAAATATCCAGTAGTAATCCAAACACTCTTTTATTAACGCAAGTAATCTTTTACCAGCACTATCTTCCGTTTTGCTAGGTCTGTATAACAGTTACTGCATGTGCCACAAGGCTGATAATTCTGAGAGGTGTATACAGGTGAGTGCAGCAGCTCTTCTACAGTGGACAATGGTAAGTGTACTGGGTGGCACACACCAAATTTTTGTGAATAAAACACACACACACACACACACACACACACACACACACACACACACACACACACACACACACACACACACACACACACACACAGGGTATGGTGTTGATGCAATACACAGAGAATACTGTACACATGGATGTACTTAATTTTGCAGTGAACTCATTTTGCATATGTAATTCCACCAAGACCAAATAGCCAAAACATCACATTAGTATATAATCAGTCTGCCAGTTCAATGCCATTGACGGTGGTACTGGCAGGGTATATGTCCTCTTCCCCAATGTAGTGCAGTCGTTGGTAAACATAGGTGTGCTGGTGTGGGTGGCACAGCCCCCCACTTTGGAGTGTGTGTGAGTGGCATAGAACCACACATAGTGTGATTAAGAAATACTTAACCTGTTAACACAAACTGTACTGTATAACAGCCGACTAATCAGAGGGATAAGCACAACAATGACTTCAGTGTGGGTGGCTGTGCCCCCCCCCACAACCACATCCAACTATATATATCAACTCTAGTATCACTGTACAGCTGTATAGTGGGGAAGAGGGCATTTACACATCCACTACTAGTTTTGATGGAATGAATTTCAACAAGATGATTCCTCTGAAATGTCACCCTTTGCCAGGTAGTTCTCAGACAAATGATCTCCTGGGACATATAATTTCTGCAAAGTGAAGTAGATCCCTTCACATACACACACACTTACTTTGCAACATTGAGAGTAGAACCCTTACCTAGGTACTTATTGCTACTAATGTGTTTGGCCTTAATTGCACACACCACAGACCTTTTAGGATGAGGTGTGCCCCGAGTTTCCTGTTAAGTGAAGAACATCACCAGGTCTTGAACAATATGGTAATGTGGGATGTACTGGGTGTTAATGAACAATACATAATATGACATACTGTCATATACACTTTGACAAACACATACAGTCATAGACACATTTGGCAGACCTGGGTTTAGCAGTATTAACTACCATGCCAGTGAGTCCATACTGTTAAGGAGTATTTGCACACAGCACATCCATTATTGGGCTGGATAGTGTAATAAGTTCCCTGTATGGTTAATGGAGAAAGTGGTCCTCATCCACCAGACCTTGGGACATGTACAGGGGGTACCATGGTGTAAAGACAGCATACCCAGCACCCGCAACCCACATTGGATATTGTACTCACTGTAAACCATGATAATGCTCTGACATACCCATATTCACAACCTGACCAGGACTACAATACAAACCCTATCTAATCAGTGATACTACAGGGATATGCATTTATTGCACGTGCCACAAGGACAGGAGGGTGAGGGGTTGTCATGGGTCTCCTAATCTCAGCAACATCACCATCCCTTATAATGTATGGCAAGGTTTATTGTATTTGGAAAATGTGGTCTCAGAGTGCTGTCTCATACAAATATGCACAGTCAGACACAATTGCTCACACATACACACACACATACCCACATTTGCCAGGACTCGGAGGATAATCCACGGCCTATCTACCCATTTGTAGAACAGTGTTATGCTGGTACTGCAAGCTTCAGGTACCCCATAGGGTGAAGAATGTAACAAGGCACATTTAATGTGAATTACAGCAGCAGCCATTTCTAAGTATACCAATGGGGGGTGTAGTGGGTGTGAAGGCCCTGTCTGTTTTTCCTCTGTTTTCTGCAAAAAAAAAAAAAAAAATTCTTGTTTTCTCACCTTACTGAACTAGAATAGTCCAGTCTTCAGAGTTTGCTGATCTCTGGGCTTTGGTTTGGTTCCTGTGCTATTCCATATCCTTATTTGGATAAAGGGAAGCTTCTTTGTTCACCAGTGGGAGTGGGGAGCACTGAGCAGCCTATTTGTCCCTAGAGCAGTAGTTCCAGCCAGAAACTTGTAGTCTATTGGCCATTTTGGGTCAATTCCTAGCTCTTTTCAACCCCCTGCTATAAAGCCCGCTTTTGCGTGATTTAGCGCGGAGTTGCCCATAGAGCACCATCGGGCAGCGCCGGTTAAACAAGGTTAAACTATTTCTGGCTCTGTAAAGTCTGCTCTTCAATTTTTCCCTTAGAACTTCTTTACTTGCAATCGAAACAGTCTATTCTCTATCTCAAAAGCTCAGCACTTGCTCCTAAAGCATTTTTATATAGGTAAAGTACTTATATACTAAACAAAGTACTACATTAGCCTAGAATCCCCTTGAGTACCCATTTCCCTATAGGTCCCTTCTGACTCAGTTACACAGCAAACTTTTTCACTTTTTCTAGCATGTCGAAGGGTCAGTTGCTAGCATCCTCTCTTGTTCAGCTGGTGAATCTGGGCATCTTGAGGCAATGTTACAATTGCCTCATGTACACAGACAACCCACTCCTTCTCCCCCAAAACACAAATACACGTGAGAGATGCAACTATATAGCCAAACTGGAGGCTGAGCTCTCTCAACTCAGGACTGGCAAGACCAGACAGGAGGAGAAGGAAACCATGCACACCACAAACCCAGTTTCACATAGAACTATCACAACTGCAAAACAAACACATAAACACACAAAGACATACTCGGAGGCACTGATAAAAAATTTACCAAAACTACAGAGGCCTCCAAAGCAGACACCCAAGCAACTGCCACCTCAAGACATAAGACATGCAACACATAGTTCTCAAAGTCAGTGTGCTAAACAGTCACAGCCCTTAAGGCCAAACACAATGCCAGACACACTTGTTATAGGTGACTCCATAGTCAGACACACTGACGTCCCACTCACCAGACTGAACAAGGAAAAGATCACAGTAAGCTGCCTGTCAGGCGCTAGAATCTGCCACATAACACAAGCACTTAGGTCACTCCACAGCAAGTACAAGTATGACTCAGTCATTGTCCATGCCGGTGTGAACGACCTGAGACGTACCTCCCTGGACCACATGAAAAGAGACGTAGAGGAGCTCTCAGATTATGTAGCCCAGGCTGGTATGACCCTGAACAGTATCCTACCCTCACCAAGAATGATGCCACAATACAGAGACAAAATGATCAGCTTTAATAATTGGCTTAATTGGCTTAATTAATGGTGTCATTCTAAGGGGATCCAATGTCTGTCTGCCTGGGATGACATGCTTGACAAGCCACGCTGCTTGAGGGCGGCTTGCACCTGTCACCCCTGGGCTTCCGGATATTGGCAAAGGCTCTTGCCACCCCCATAGTGCCTTTTTAGGCAAGGCTCAAATGATAAAGCTACCGCCCTAGAAAACAAAAATGGAGAAAAACTAAGGGTAATACTGCTCAATGCCAGAAGTCTAAACCTCAAGATGCACGCCCTCGAAGCCCTCCTCAGTATGGAGAACATCGATGTCTGTGCTGTGACTGAAACCTGGTTCAAGGCTCCTGAGAGCACCCCAGCACTATCAGGTTATACCTCATATCATGCGTTCCGGCCCCAAAATCTGGACCGAACCACAAAAGGAGGGGGGAGTATCCATATTCATAAAGGATACCCACACCTCCAGGTTAGTGGCAATGCACGAAGCATTGGAGACCATCCAGGTGCAATTAACCATAGGTAAAACTGCCCTACAGTTTGTAGCATGCTACAGACCACCTTCTCAAACTCAGGAATCCCACACAGCCTTCCTGAAGACACTGGAGAGTATGAATGTCTCTCCAAACACCATCATATTGGGTGACTTCAACTACCCAAACATAGACTGGGAACATTACTCAAGCCCCAACACCCTAGCCCAAAGGTTCCTGGAGTTCATAAACTCAAATGCTATGGAACAACTAGTCACCATTCCCACAAGAGGAGAAAATATACTAGACCTGATCATCACAAACATGGGGAAAAAATGCTCCACACTGGAAGTATATCCCTCATTGGTGAGATCAGACCATAAATTAATCTCATTGGAGATCCACATCCCACCCCCACCACCAGCAAAAAAGACCACAGTGAAGAACTTCTCAAAAGCAAACTTCACACTTCTTAAGACTGGAGTGGTATCCTTCAAGGCCCCTGAGCCAGTGGAAACCACAACCCACGCTGCTGAATCCCTTACAAATGCCTTCTACGAGCACCTCCAGAAATGTATGGATCAAGGAATCCCTAATAAAATCAAGACCCTTTCCACCAAAGGCAGGCACCCGGTCTGGTGGACCCCAGCCATAAACAAACTCTACAACAAGAGGAGAAAGCTACTACGTGACAGAGCAAAATCCCTAAAAGGGAAGGCATCTCTGATCAATACTAGCAAAAAACTACGAGCACTCATAAAATCATCCAAGGCCAACTTTGAGAGAAAAATCTCTAATGACACAAAAGACAATCATAAGGCCTTCTTTAGCTATGTTAGAAACCTGGGTGGAAACTCCCAGATATGCTCAGAATTAGTCCAAAATGATAAAAAAATCACTGAACCCACAGACATTGCCAACATCCTGGCAGACAGGTTCAGTGCAAATTTCTCCCCTCCCCCCCCGAAAGGAGAAATATCTATCCCACCAGAGTCTAGCCTCCCAAACATCTCAGATGCCCAGGTGAGAGCTGCTCTCTCTAAAGCAAAAAACACAGCATCAATGGGACCGGACGGTGTCCCCGGCTGTGTGCTACACGAACTCAATGAGGAACTAAACCCACACATAAGACTGCTGTTTAATCTTAGCCTTACTACAGGATACGTACCCAAAGAATGGCGTACGGCAACTGTGGTCCCACTCCACAAAGGCGGTGCTTCTAGGGACCCTGGAAATTACCGCCCCATAAGCTTGACGAGCCTTGTCTGCAAAGCTATGGAGAGGATCATAATGGAACTCATAAATAAAGACATTGGGGACCTACAGACACTGGATCCTACCCAATTTGGCTTTGTCAAGGGCAGATCCTGCCTCTTGAACTTGGTAGACTTTTTCTAAACAGTCACTAAGGCCATTGATGAGGGTAAGGCAGTTCACACAGCCTACCTTGACCTAGCAAAAGTGTTCGACACAATACCCCACTCGGGCATCATAGAAAAGCTCACCAGCTTAGATGTAAACCCATATGTCACAAGATGGGTTGCAAACTGGCTCAAGGACAGAACACACAGGGTTAGAGTTGCTGGTGCCATGTCAGACTCTAAGCCAGTCACGAGTGGTGTCCCACAGGGCTCAGTCCTGGGCCCCCTCTTGTTCGGCATTTATTTTTCTGAAGTGCAGGCAAACATAGGGGATTGTGGCTGACAAAATTTGCAGATGACTGCAAACTGGGCACCATAATTGACACTCCATCAGACACAGACATCCTCCAGAGAGGTCTCATAGAAATGGATAACTGGTGCCAGAGCCATGGCCTTAAGCTAAATGCCAAAATGTATAGTCATACCCTTTGGGAAAAACAAGGTAACCCTAATTACCACATAGGTGGTAATCCATTAAACACGGAAGAAGTTATCAGGGACCTGGGGACCCAAGTTGACAGTAACCTCTCTTTTGACACTCACATTGCCAAAGTGGTTAGGAAGACCTTCTACATTGCCCACCTGATCATGAAGGGATTCACATCCAGATCAGGAGAGGTCATTGTACCCTGTACTCTTCACTTATCAGACCAATGATTGAGTACAACCCCATTCGAATGTACCTTACCCGACACCTGCAGCAGTTGGAAAGACCCCAAAAGTTCCTCACCAAAAGGATAAAGGGGCTCAAACATATGTCATACGATGCCCGACTGAAGAAACTCCAGCTCTATTCAGTCGCATACCGTCTGCTCAGAGGTGATCTGTGCCTGACATACAAGGCCATGTCCAACCCAGAATTAATGGACATGCTCCACCTCAAAAAATCCAAATCCACCAGAGCCACGAGAGCAAGAGACTTAAACCTCAGCACGGATATAAATAGGATGTGCTGGAGGGACAGATTAATCACCCAGAGACTCCCTACACTATGGAACAGAATCCCAGTCCATGTGAGGCAGAGCCCCTCACTGACTCTGTTCAAGAGAAATCTTGACGAGTGGATGGGAGATCGTAGGTTTACCCCAGGAATCATCTCTGTGTCACTGCTGGACAGAGGCAC